>NW_019426017.1:99324-128698 GCF_000390285.2 Anoplophora glabripennis | reverse complement strand
AAGGCTGTCCAGGCCTACACGAGATGAGGCAGGATAAAGAGGGATAATCCCCCTCGATCCCAAATCATTGAGGCCAATTTCTAGCCATAGAATAATGGCGACTAACGCAAACAGTTTTGTGCTATAAACCACTAACTAAAAAAATCAAAATCACACAGATTTGTAAATTTTTGTTATTTTGTATTGTTGTATTGAAATTGGAGACAACTAAATTGGATTAAGACTGTAAAATTTGTTCTGAATATTAAACGATATTTCTAGAGACAATATCGATATCCTTCGAAATATCGCTTTCAAGAGAGAAGAAATCGATTGTTTTGCATCGATAACTACCTCCTAACATCGATGTTTAAAACGTATCGATGTTTTTCGCCCATCCCTAACTGAAACTGAACTTAACCCATAGAAAATATAGTACTAACGTTAGTACTATATTTTCTATGACTTAACCTAGTTTTCGCTACGCTTGTGATAGCCGGTGTTTTGTTTTCTGTGTATTATCTCGTTTTACTTTGTTTTATTATTGTTTTTGTGTCTTATAGACAACTATAGACAATTTTAGACTTATTGTTTGTTCAAAAATTTGTTTCTCAAAGTAAGTATTTTCATCTTTAGACCCATTGAGTATTATTCAAAACACAGGTGGTCGGAAAATTATAAATCTTTCTTATTATGTTATTGTAGATGGTTGCCATTTATTGTGCAGTTGAAAGCTGTTGGGGATCTAAGGAAAGTAAACATCGATTTCCGAATCCTGTTAAATATATGGACCTATTTAAGAAATGGGTTACGTTGTGTGGCAACAAAAGACTCCTTGAAATGACGCCTGAGAAAGTTTTTACTAATTGCAGAGTGTGCAGGATGCATTTTACAGAGGCAGACTTTGGAACCAATAATAAACTTACAGTCATGCTTATCCAACAAAATTTTTACCAGGTACCTAACCATGATTATAATTTTGCTGACTTCTTTATTTTATTTTATCACTCATTTCTTAAATTCAATTTGGTTATTTAAGTTATAGCTACTGAGAACTAGGTAGCTTGTATTCTAGGTACCTTTAAGAATATTAAAATTTTAATATTAAAAATATTTCTAGCTGAAAAAGATATGGTTCCTTCAACGTCTCAATCTCAGGTATATGGGTGATGTTGAAGCGAGTACTTCAGAAGAAGTTTTAATTCCAAGTCCAATAGTTCCTGGAACTGATGACTGCAAAACACCTCCAAATGGTAAGTATATTCAGCACATAAAGACTACTATTAAAAATTGACATCCCTCCGCCCTCCTGAAGGCCCTCGGCACATTAAGCGACTAAAAAGAAACTATACTTAATTAAAAACTGAAATCGTCAACTAGTTACCAAATATGGTATGCACACAACTCAACTGAAAGTTTATAAAATCAAGTCCTTTCTCGATTATCATGGCTATGTGTTAAAAAATGTCTAGTAATTCAAGTGATGAAGATATTATCCTTTATTATTATAATACAAAAAGAGAAACTTGTTGCGATTGTGTGCAGATGCGCATTGAAATACATGGGTGGCAACTAATAAGGAACTGATTGGCGATTTAAGTTTGTAATTTGTTTCTTTTTAGTCGCTTAATGTACGGAGGGCCTTAGACCTCTCCCGAATTTACAACTTAACTTAATGTAATGTATAAAACCAAGTCCTTATAGTTATCTAACACGATAAATTCTTACTGAAAGAAATAAAATTGATTTTTTTTGTAGCAATTTCAACCAATAAGAAAGATAAATTTAATTAGGTTAACTTCTATAGTTTCGATAATTTTTTTTGTTGAAATTTCAAAATAAGTCTAATTTAGTTAATTTTTGTAATTTTGATAATACAAAATCGTTAATATATAGAGTACCTCTATCAATCAGAAATTAAGATTTATGTTCATTTCCAGAGTAACGAATTTCATATTTTTACTTAGAAAGCTTGCCGTCAAGTTTTGATCATTATTATGTACTTAACAATTAATAAATTGTTTCTACTGTTCTTTACTCAAAAAATAATTGCATCAAACACAATTCGTACTTCATAATAATTAAGGTTATATCTACATATAGTTATATAATTATTTTGAAGTAATTATAGTAGTGCTACTGATTTCAATATAACGAGCCTTCAAATAAAAACGTGGTCAAGTTGGTTCTGAAAATTTGGAGGTAGGGCGTAGCGTATAACAAATGAACTTAAACGTCATCTGTCAAAGCGCTGTATTGCCGCTTTGTTATTGAAACTGACAGCTGCTATACAGCTCGTTGAGAAATGAGGTTAAGTTGGTCGCTATAAGCTACGCCCTACGTCCAATGTGTCAGAGCCAACTTCGACCACGTTTTTATTTGAACGCTCGTTATATATATATTTTTTCTAGTTAAAGGAAGGAGGAATCCAATTTTATTGTCAATTGGATTAAGTCGACAATCTCAGCTTACCCCCAAAAAGAAGATATTGTATAAACAACTTACACATTTGAAACAAGTTGCTTATAGCTTGAATAAATCCAAAATGAGTTTTAGGAAAAGATTATTTATATATATATTATAAATTTTTAAATAGAATACCCATCAAACCAGGCTTTAATGATGTGATATTTAATGCTCTGAAAGCTGAAGGTGAAAATTTTAAGCATGAGCAATATAAATATTGCATGCTTATATTTGACGAAATGTCAATAGCAACTCAGCTGAGTTACAATCAAAAAGAGAATCAGGTAGAAGGATTTGACACAACTGATGATAGTGCAAATGAATTTGCGAATCATGCACTGGTAAGTTTTAAGTATCATTCTATTATGCATAAGGCAGAGGGAAACCCTATTTTAAAGGCATTTTATGAGAAAAGTTCTCCTTGTCTCGTATGTCTCCAAATCATAACCATATAAAAAAATTTCTTCATCTGGTAGTTTCTCCGATTTAAAATTAAAACACTGTACATAATATTTAATTTTTTATAGGCATTTATGATACGAGGAGTAAGGAAGAGATGGAAGCAACCTATTTTTTATCATTTTACTGCCGGCCCAGCAAAAAGTGTCTATATTGCAGATACAGTAAAGACTTTAATAAGAAAAGTCAAGGAAGCTGGTCTAATTGTGTGCTCAGTAGTATGTGATCAGGGTACGAATAACTGTACAGCTCTCAATCATTTAGTACAGGGGACGAGAAGGAATAAACTGAGGAAAGGTGAAGATATGGACATATCAGAATTTTACTTTGAAATCGACGAACAAACTATAATTCCACTTTTTGATCCACCCCATCTTATAAAGTGTATAAGAATATGGTAAAATATAATTTAACATATATTTCGGATGGAATGAAGAAAACTGCGAAATGGGACCATTTGCTGACAGCTTATAAAATGGATCCTTACTTCG
Source organism: Anoplophora glabripennis (assembly GCF_000390285.2). NCBI lineage: Eukaryota > Metazoa > Arthropoda > Insecta > Coleoptera > Cerambycidae > Anoplophora > Anoplophora glabripennis. The sequence continues at coordinate 125,303 of NW_019426017.1, read as the reverse complement.
GCAGTTTGAGAACCATGCCAAAACTGACTGACTATCATGTGGTCCCTGAAAAAATAGCCAAAATGAAAGTGTCCTGCACCCAAATTTTAAGCAGAATGGTAGCAACTGCTATTAATTTGATGGCTCATTCAGGTAAATATAATCTAATTTAATTTTATTAACTAATATGCTAAAATAACCAATATATTCCTATATACTATGCTCATTATTTCAGAAACTACAGTGGAAATAAATGGGGAGGTTTTGAGGATGGAGAAGGAGGCAATGGAAACCGCAGCAATATTGGAGTTTTTTGATAACCTCTTTGATAGCCTCAACTCCATTGGGAGATCCACGAAAGATTTACGACGACCAGTAAGAGAAAATTCTCCCCATTTTCACTTCTGGAATGATTCCATACAAATATTAAATAAAATGGAATTTGTTAATATGCAAGGAAAAAGCTTTAGACCACCTTGTTTAAATAATTTTACAAGAACGGTCAGAAACTTTATTAAACTGTTTCACTTGCTAAAGGGTTTTGGTTTTGAATTTTTAAAAACGAGACAATTCAATCAAGACCCTTTAGAAAACTTTTTTGGTCAAATGCGTCAACGAGGAGGAAGGTATGTCAATCCAACATGTGAAGCATTTGGACCTTTTTATAAAAGTTTGATTAAAAATTTGACTGCCAAGCATGCTCCTGGTTGGTAGCAGTTGCACTGAGGATAAACTAGATATGTTTCTTAGCCTAAAAAATGTCTTGAAGAAGGTAACATTCAATGTAAATATTTAGTTTTCAGTTAATATCACTTTATTTTAGCCTTTCGAAGAGAGTGAGGAGATGGTGCAAGAAGATACTACTTTAGCAAGAATTACTTTTCCCGAAGTTACCGGAATTTCTTTTAAAGAAAATCAGGCCCTAAATTATGTATTGGGTTTTATTTTAAAAACAATTAAACCGCATACAAAAAATTGTGCATTATGCAGACAAAAAATGTTTGCAGACATACCTGATGAGAGCCACAGCTTCACATCGAAAAGAGAATATGTACCTAACAGAAGAAGCCTGATATATGTAAGCAACGACTTCCAAAAACAATTGGGTTCAATTTACCTTGGTATAAAATATTGGTTAAGGCAGAATCTGCGTAAAAAAAAAATTATTAGTGGCATTTTGATGGTACTAAAAGAAATGAACCTAACATGTGACCAACATACCCACCTCGGCACAGTTATTATTAATAAATTTGTGAAATTAAATATGTATAATATTATAAAACAAATAAACAATTTATTAAATTCAAAGGATACGCGAAAATTGACAGCCCATGCGCCTGCTATTTTCCACAAAGCTAAAAATGTGGCATTAAAAAAGCATACAAAAAAATTATAAAATACTAATAATTTGTCTTTTGTAATGTGTTATCTGTTTATGGTTATTTATAATGTTAATTTTGACTTTTTATTATAGTTTAGGTTTACAGGATTTACTTATTTTAATAAATATATTTATTTTATTTATGTGTATTTATTTATAATCACTAATAAATAATATAATGTTATATTCGAAAACTTGAAGTGAATTATCATTTTCAAAGCAAAAGTGAAACTAAGGAAGTTAAGACAAGTATTATTTCCCATTCCTAAGTGGTTACGCAGTAAGCATTTTGTAATTGCAGTTGTCTGATATATGTACGTCAGGATAAAAGTGCAATTTAGTAGTTCTTGGGAAAAGCCAATTGAAAATTTTTTGTGTAATTTTAATTAATTTCCGATATGATTTTTATTACTACAGAACTACTAATTATTTTTCTACCACAAGTATTTCCTATCATCTTATAAATAGTAAACACGTTTTAAACACTAAGTATGTTTTTTCGTTGTTTTTGAAGTTAGGAATTTTTTTTTGAACTTAATATTTTATTATAATTTTAGGTAAAGTAAAAGGACTTCGTACTAAAGTTATACACATTGAATGATACAGAAGTATAAAATCAAGTCCAACACTAAGATAAAAAGTACGATTTAGTGAAAGTTAAGAGCAAGTTTTCTGACTTAATAATTATAATAAACACTCCTATTGGTCTTCGGCTTTTTAGCACTAATGATTAGTAATAATATTAATTTAGCTTATATTTATGATGAATTTAAATTGATAAACGATTGCTAAATAGATTATATTAAGGAAATAATGTTAAAAAATAGGTATTTTTTTTAATATAACACGTTTTTTTAAACAACCGAAAACAAAACACTTCTATAATAGTACATTCATTTGCTGACTTTTCATGCGTAACTATCAGTACAGTGGACTTAATATTATCTATTTAATCCTGCTTAGATAAAATTATGGATTTAATACTAAAATTTTCAGCATGCCGCAGTTAAAAAGTGTTCCACTAATTTAGTTTTGTTTCATCCCGGCAGATGATGTGACTTAATACTGTTATAAGTATTCTATTTTCTTTGGTATCATAGGTGACACTTAAAATGGTTTTGCATATTAAAGTGGACATAGCACATTGCTCCAAAAGTCCCATTTTCAGAAAAAGTGGACTTAATACACTTTTATCCTGGTGTACAGATATAGTTTTATACAGATGAGTAAGGTGGATCCCTTACGTACAAACAATTTTTTTACCACTTTCGGATTCGGTGAATTTTACTAGATAGGTAGATTGAATGGACAGTGGATTTTTCGAATTTTTGGGGGGAATTATGGGTATGTAGGGGAGAATCCATAAGTCGCATATTTTTTTAATCATTTTTTGATGCAGCGGAAAATTTTACTATTTATAGGTAGGGTCACATCTCAAAAACACACAATTTTTTTATTTTGTCGATCTGTGTTATCAGTAGTAATATGAGTAACAGTAATTGTGGTTGAAAACAATAATAACGTACCAGAATTTCATTGTGTCAAACGTTCAACTTGTCAACAATGCTAGTAAATATGTGAAAAAACATGTTCGGATTAAAAAATATTGAATAGATTTTATTTTGTATAAAAGTTAGAAATTGTCATCAATTTATCTAGTCATTCAGTGATTCAATGTAAGATGCTCATTACCGTTTTAAGTGAATATTATTTAATTAATGATTTCATGTTTTTAATCTTTTTTTTAAACTGTACGAAAAATTTCCTTTAGGTTCAATTTTAATTATTATTTTTCATTTTTGAACATGTTGATTGAATGATACATCAAAATATTATTGAACTATTCAACTTGTTTCAAAATTAAAATGATAAATAAAATTAAACCTTATGAACTTTTTCGTGCATTTAAAGAAACATTCAAAGTACTAAACGTCTAATGAATTTTAAGAGGGAAATAATTAAATTTTTTTTTATAAACGTCATTTTATTAATATCCAATCAAAATCTCCGATAAGTAACCAATAAGATGCAGGCGTCGTTTGGTACTTCCTTCCTAACTGTAAGAGGGCGCAACTTTCCGTAAAAATTCTACTGTTGAGACAGAGATCTATTGGTTTTATCTAGGGTCCGGACGTATATGTTGCACGCGATAAACTTATACGACACGCCACGGTAGCTACCACAAAATATATAATAGAGGTAGCTACGTTCAGACGTATTGCGCAGCGAAAGTGTTAAGCGCCAAATTTAAAAAAAAAATGTTTCCAATAATTTATTCAATAAAGCTTATGAAGACGACATTGGTATCTCAGAGACCATTACAGTTGTGATATTCGTGTTGAGCGACCCCAAAAACCCCGAGGTAACGAGTTTCGGCTAAGTTTATAACGAATTTCCACAAAACTCCAGGAGACGACGTGGAAACCGGCCACCCTAGGCACCGAGTACCTTGGAGAACGTTGCCATCGTGATATTCGTGTTCAGCGACACCCAAGTAGCAAAATTGACCTCATTTCCCTCAATATTTTCCAAGTTTCCAAATTTTCATTTTTTAACTTCGAGATGCACTTTAAAAATGCATTTTTCTTATGCACCGATGCAATTTTCATTTCTCATTGATCACATAGGGTCACAAACTTTTTGAACGCTCTAATAAATCGAATGCAAAAAACTGCATTACGATACTTCAACAGAACAAATTACGGAGGTAAGGCCATATTTAGTGCTTTATTTCCTCGACTATGTCGGTACAGTACATCATCATTCTATAGTATAATTTTAATAATTTATTTTGAGAAATTTCAATGAAACATGATAAAAAAGTAATACTTTATTACATACATAGGCGATTTGTTTATATTTTTATACTGAATTTCACCCGATATAATGGTCCAATTATTTAAGGAGGTTCGATACCGAAAAAAAAATTTTAAGAAAGTTTTCAAAGCAATTGAAATCTGTTAATAAATAGGCAAACTGTCTCATGTAAAAATATCAGATCGATTGCCAATGTAGTTTTTTTGAAAAATGATATTAAAAATTATGCTCTTATACACAGGCTCTTATGGGAGTTGGGGCAAAAACTTTAATCAAACGTGAATATTGCTCTTAAAAATGGTTAGGATCGGGAAAATAAAATTATAATTAAAGAATTAAATATTACTAAACATTTTAAAACAATAAAAATATGCACTTACAATGTTATTATTGAGATAATGGAATGAATATATAACGTTTTGACAAATTTGAACAAACATCTGATCCAATGAAAGGAAATATGGCAACACTGTATGCTGTATTTAACGCTTCGATTGACGCGCTATATTTGAATAGCTCGATTATAGACTATAAAATTATTCCAGTCGAAAACATATGCAGTAATAATTAATATTAAATAAATTTTTCATAATCTAATGTAATATAATAGCAATTTGAAACAAAAATTGAAAGGATCTCTTTGCAAAACGAACAGTATAGATGTTCTGTCATAATCTTCAATTTGACAAGTCGACGACTCACTATCATACACTGAACTTCTTGATAGTTATATGGATTCTCGGTTTGCACATTTTACTTTTTTCTCATCAATCCTCATTCTGTTTCATACGCATTTTATATTACTTTTCAGTCATTACTTTTCCTTTGTACCTTGGACGTTTATTCATGTTTACGGAATACGCGCAAAGTTGACAGTAATGACAGTTGACCCAACTTTTATCACCACGCCATAACAATGTTGCCAGATTTCATCCATAATTTTACAAGCTCTTAATGAATAAATAGACACTTTTATTCAAATAAAAAGTTAATTGCCGTGCATTAAACACGAAAAATATATGCAAGCTAATATGTGTTGTATAAATTTCATTCGTATATATTTAGTTCACTTGAATTAATTTATGTAAGGTTGGTACTACAATGAAACTACCGTGTATAAGCATAGGCTTCCCACCCGCACCGCCTGCCCCGCAAGAGATGTATCGAACATCCTTAAATACGTCCCTTTTCATAGACAAGTACAAATGGTTTTAAGAACTGAACGATGAATAAAAAGGCTACTATCTTGGTAAAAAAATTTATTGACATATAACTGTAGGTGAAAATAGAGTTTACAACTACTAAGGGCTACGTTGTTACACTGAAAAAATAAATAAGTTAAACTAGTTCCTACAGTTTTTAAGAATATATAAAAGAGACTTAACACTTACAAATAAGGTAAATACAATATATCTTTATCATACAATAAAACTGTCATACAAAATACAAATTTTTCGTTTCATCTTATTTACAATTACATGAATTTAAATCTCAAATAATTATTTACAAATATATTGCCTGACATTGAGCATTTTAATTCCACGAAATTTTGAAAAATCCTTTTTTTTTAATTTTATCACAGAACACCATAATTAAACGGTAATATAGGCCATTTCCTCCATACGTTACACCAATATGATCTGCCATCGTCGATGTATTCATTAAATAGCTATAACTGCTTACAAATTTGGTACTCAGCTTGGAACGCTCTCCGAAACTAACACGAAATTTCCACACGGCTCTAATTTTACAAAGTACTAAAAACTTTATTTGCTTTATGATATGTAAATTGGAATGGTTCCTAAGACACTAATTTATTATCACATCACATGTGTATTGTTGCCGCTGTATATCTGGCTTCACCCCTTCTCCATCTCCATTGACTTGGTCGATACTAGAAAGATAAAATGTACGTTATTACAAAATTGTTCAACTAATTCAATTAAGTTTTAGTATAGGGTACTGAAAAACTAATAACTCGGTTATAAAATTTAGTGTGAGGTACAACAGTATAACCTTCTATTAGAATACAAAATCTTTTGCAATTTTTTTCAAGCCCCGCTTAACCCCTGACTATTGCATTATCGAAATATAATAATAATTTTCAAAGACAACAAGAAAATATATATGCAGAAAAAATACTATATATTCAAGGTTCATCTCAAAAATTAAAATAATTGATATTATTAGGGCAGTTTTCCAAACCGATAATACATTAAGGACAATTTTATCAAAAACTCAAATGCAATAAGAGATATAAGAATCCAGAGACTGCATTTACAATATGCTTATGAATGTAGTAAAAAAAAATCATGTGGGCGAAACTTTAAACTTTCAAATGTTAGAGTCCTAGAACATCAGGACTATATGCAAAGAAAGCGAGACTGAAAAATCGAAGATTTGCAAACATTGCAAAACGATAGTATATTCAATGTAACAACACAAAAATTTTGGAAAAAGGAAGTACTATGATAAATGGAAATAATTTTATGTTTAGCAAGCGAACGAGTAAAATCGTGTTCGATACCTAAAGTCCTTATCAGACAATGCAATTTTGTTGCAGGGATTTGGTTGCCGCTATAGAATCCATGAAATTTTTCTTATCAGACTATGCAATTCTGTCGCGGCAACTGAATTGTGTGAATTAGAACATGCTCTATTACATGCAACAAAATTGCAGGGATTCTAGTTACTTTTATGGAGATTTGTTTATTACCAACCTACCCGTTGTTGGCTGTTGGTCATGGCTGTTGTTAGTAACACCGTTCATAGGCGGGAAAGAAAAACTCAGAGAGATTGCGAATTCCCGTCTATCTGCGGTTTAACTACTGAAATTGCACTCCCTTGAAGTTAAAGGTCGTTTTCATCCGAGTTAATTTTTTTTTAGCTCAATTGCAATAATATTGCGGGGGCAACTGCCCCCCCTTGCTCCCCCAAATCCCGCCTATGACACTGTTGAAGCCACTATTAAAGCTATAGAACAATTTACTTTCAAATGTTTATGTTTTGCTTGAATAAAAAATAACTGTTTATTAGATACAAGAAATTTTACAGGTTAAACAATGCACAGTTGGTACGTGATAACAATCATCATTATATACTTTTTTTAACAAACAATAAGTTTCACGAGAAAATTTTCATTGACACATCAGACACATTTTAACTTTTGCATTTTTTTGATGGCATGTAAACACACAATAAAATTCAAGTGGATGGTACGGTCGAACTGAACACACATGCCTTTGAAAATTTGGCAACACTTGAGGAAGATACCATGTGACATTGCCTTACACCGATGAACCATGACGCAGGCAAAAATATTTTTTTAATTTCAACTTAAACACCCTCTAACTTGCAAATAAATTAACTTTAGACCAAAGTATATTTATCCTAATAATTAAAATATTTTTTGTCCTGAACATTATCTGGCCATAATAGTGCTCCTTCATTTAATACGACTATGAATTATTTTTTTTTTTTGTAAATTCAAGGCTTTATTGTGTAAAATTGTGTATATTATTATATTTTTCAAAGTATTGTCCATCGCTAGCCACTATTTTTTCCCATCTTTCTGGCAGCATATGGATTCTGCTTCAACAGAATAACTTTTGATACTATCAACCAATCGATCCATTTTTTGGAATCTTCATAAGATTGCTTAGCCATGCCATGTTCTATGGATCAGAACAAGTAGTAATCCAATAGAGCAATATCTGGTGAATATGGCGGGTGAGGTAAAACATTCCTTTTCAGAATCATACCGAATGCATTTTTTCTTACTTTATTGGATAAATTTACAATGTAATAAAACTATGACAGCAAATAATAATATAGAATATATATTTTTAGAAACCAATTTATTTTATACAAGGTGTTTTCTTTATTTGTAACAATGAACTAATGAATCACCTGTATATCAAAATATATGTTTTATTACTTTATTTAAATAATTTAGTAAATATCGATATAGGTATTTTTAAATAACTTACCTTTATTAAAATTTGACCACTTGTTGTGTGTGGATTTCTGTAGGCATAAAATATCCAGAATGCCAGTCCGGCCACCATGGTAAGCAAAAAGATGATGGCTAAAATTCCAGAAATTCCCACCTGTTCTTGTTTGTTCATGGTTGTAGCATAAATCCGAGATGCCGTAGAAGAATGGTCTAACGGATCTAGTGAAATGTAGTTATGGTCTACATTATCTGTATTGTTTATATATGAACACATAGTTTCATTCTCAATTCGTTTTCTGTTGCAGTCTTGAGCTAACCAGTCTTGTCGATTGCGATCTATGCCAGTAGAACATTTATTGAGAGAAGGACACCACATACACTAAAAAAAAGAACAATGATAATTTAGAAAGATGCAAAGTAGCAGAATGGTCACCCTTTACCAGGCCCCACATCTGATGCTCTAGTGATGTCACAATAGAAGTACAGTAATTTTTTAATTGTAAGGAGAGAACAATGTGTGTTCAGGTTGTCGAGGTTAAATTGAGGGGACAACGTTGATTGACTATGCATTTTGATGACTGACAATGGAAAAGGATTTCGAAAAAACCAAATTGATTTTGTATGAGTTTGCGACGTATTTTTTTAATGTCGCCATGTTTTCTTATGTCAATGCGGACAAAACACCAAACATTAAAAAAATCTTCGAGTGTCTTAAAAATTATTTGAAAGATACACAGTTTACTTGATTGTCTTCATTGATAAATTCCTGTATGTATTATGAAGAAACATATATTTGAATCATGAAAGATGAGATTTGACAACAATGCATTCATATATGTGTATGCTTTGCGGCTGGTAGGTCTGCTTGAGACTACACTTAATCCATTGAAAAGTTACATTTGGGGTTGCAAAAGTCAGAGCACGCAATTTTATTTTTTGGATGTCAAGAGGGGGTTAGTGTAAAGTTAAATCCATGTTTGTGGGGTCGCAACCCTTGAGCGTCGGCCGCCATCTTGTAAAAAGGGCTGCGAATGGTTTTTATACTACTACTTACTGTATCGGGCAAACTATTCCTCGCACAGAAAATTTGTAAATACATTTCTTGTTGCAAATTAAATTCTCTACAACTTTAGTTACGTAACGAAAATAGATTAAAATTTGGGAAGAAATTTTGTTTTGGTCGTTATAACTTTTTTCTGGTAAGTTTGCAAAAAAAAATACATGAGAGCATTTTGATAGAGGGGTTTTCAAGGAATAATTTCCATTACAAACTTTTTTCAAATTTTATTTATTTATTAGGGTTTTACAGTTATGCGAAATTTTTACTATTCTCCAGTACTAGTAAGTATACATTAATATGAATGATTAGGCATAGGAGGCATCCTTCAAAGTTTTCTTCCAGTTGTGCTACCACGTGCGTGCATGACATATTTAATTGTGAAAAGTATTTTGAGTTTTGTGGACAGTATTTTGAATTTTGTGGACAAGATTTTGAGTTTTGTAGAGCTATTTTGAATTTTGTGATAAGCATGTTGACTTTTTTAAGCGTTCATACAGTGTTATTCCATCATGAGTGATTGTTTTATTTGTAAAAAACCTTTATGGGAAAGTAAAATCGGAACTGTGAAGGCGAAAGGAGTGAAAACCTTACTTGATCGAGCAATAACAAAAAATGACGAGGACAATGAACAATTTTTACGAAATGTTTCGGAAGTCACTGTACATATACCATGTTACCATTATTATAGCGACAGTCGAACGGATAATGTCGTTCATTGTTTCAGCAGCAGCAGTTTATCATCTTCAGTTTCAGAAGATCCAGAGACAAGCTTTGATTTTGGGAACAATTGCTTCATTTGCATGGAAGCTTTTCAGGATCAGAGTAAGCGGCAGCAAAGATGACAACGGCGGGTTTGTAATGTATGTAATGACGGTAATAAAAAAAGTATTATGGACCTCATAAACAAATGTACCGACGATGTTGCAACGGGCATTGCTAATCGCATAGCTGATGTTCCCAGCTTAGTAGATATCGACATTCTTGTCTTGCTCACGGCATTTGGAAGAACACATTCAAATATTAAATTTTAATATTTTAATATATTAATAATTTTTTTAAATCATCGAAAGGACGTACAGCCGAACAATTATATTGTCCGTCAAGTTTTATGTACGGAGAAGTCATTGCGGATAATCTGTTGTTTCTCCATGCCTTCTCAAGATGTGACAAATTTCTCGCAACCCTGGAGACACGTCCTGAGTTAGCTAGTGGAACAGCATTATTCCTCAATGAGAGAGTCGACCCTACTTTGCTCACTGCCGTTGGCGAACGTTTTTTCATCTCTTTATATGGTGGCAATAAAGATGATTCTCTGGACAGTCTTAGATATAAACGATTCGCCAAGTCAGTGACAAAGAATACATTTAATTTGTCTTCACTTCCTCCAACACAAGACACAGCCCGCTTGCACAGCCTCCGAGTCTATTATCAGGTCCAGTCGTGGCTCGGGAATTACAACGACCCTCAAGACTGGGTCTGGAAAAAGTATGGACAAATATTGATGCCTATTCAAAGTTCAAAACCTCCAGCACCGCCTGAGCTTCTAAAGTTAATATTCTGCCAATGCAAAGGAAACTGTGGGGCAATGTGTGGATGTCGGAAGGCAGGCCTCCCAAATTTTTATCTATTTTCGTTAATAACTTTGTTGTTTTTGGTTCTACTACTAAAAGTTACGTTACTAAAGTTGTAGAGAATTTAATTTGCAACAAGAAATGTATTTGCAAATTTTCTGTGCGAGGAATAGTTTGCCCGATATAGTAAGTAGTAGTATAAAAACCATTCGCAGCCCTTTTTACAAGATGGCGGCCGACGCTCAAGGGTTGCGACCCCACAAACATGGATTTAACTTTACACTAACCCCCTCTTCACATCCAAAAAATAAAATTGCATGCTCTGACTTTTGCATGCTAAGCCCAAAAAAATTTAACATTTCAATGGACTAACTAGCTTTTTCAGAAAGAGGGGTGAAAAATAACAAAAAAAAATGTTAAAGAAATTATGTAAACAAACTTATTTGTTTCTAAAAGTCAAAGTAACTAATCCGTATAAATATGACCCCAAGCAGAGTTACACACTGTATATAAGAGTTATCAATTAATCCAACCCTTAACTAATAAGATATAGATATATAGAAATAGATTAATTTTAAAGAGTGTCTGAATCAAAATCGAAGTGAACATGTAGGCCAATCATTATAGCTTTTTTTCGGGAAAAAATACTATTAGAAGTTTCTCTGCGGAATATTGTTCAGAAACGTGTTATAAACAAAATATCAAAAATTCTATTTGAGACTAGTTGGGAAACTTTGTTAAAACAATGGTCAAAATTATGGAAAAGTAGTTTTTCGACTGGCGTAAAAAACTGTTATTCATAGAGAAAAAAAGGTTTATACAAAAAAGGTAGGTATTAAATAAATCTGTAAAATAAGACAAGTCCGATTAAATTACGATAATTTGTTTATGTGCAAGAGCTCAAAAATGGTCGAAATTGTCCGCTTTTTTCAATTGCTAATAATTAATGCAATTTTCATCGCAGACACTTGTAATCCAGGATTTTTTAAGCTTTTTGCACCCTTAGTAAGTGGTAAAAATTTCAGTCCAAAAACTTCATTAGCTTGGCGTTGGCGGAATTTGTTATCTAAGAAGATACTATTTTCAATTCATTTTTCCCAAGCTCACAGGCGTTGTAGGGTTTCGATCATTAGTTGTTTTTTGTACCTAAATAGTTGTATTGACATATGCATTTATTGATAATTTAATTTTTCAAATTTAATCTGTTTAAAAATGACTAAAAAAATTTTAATATTTATTACATCGTTAAGCGCGCATGCTAAGCCTCGCCTTCCCCACTCGTTCGCTAGACCAAGTAATAGAACGCATCGCCGCTATCTTCTTTTTCTGAACAATATTCCGCAGAGAAACTTCTAATAGTATTTTTTTTCCCGAAACAGGTTCTTTCATGTCTATAATGACTGGGCTAATGTTAAAGTTAAAATGTTAAAAGTTGTTTTGTTGACGAAGTAACATCTAATAAAAAGAAACAACTTACTGGAAAAGTTATTCGCCTACTTAAACATGTGGTACAGTCAGTGCTATCAAGACAAGTAGGAAGAAGTGTCAAATAAATGACAGTCCAATTCCTAATATCTTCCTTTTTGAAATCAACACGGTGGTATTCATATATTGTTTTCCTGCGTACAACTAAAAAAAGTAATATAAAAAATAGCTGAAAGGAAAAGATGAAAGCTTTCCTTGATATAAAAAATGCACATAGCGATCTTTTATACTTTAACTATAAGAGTTATCTCAATTTTACTTCTTCAAGAAATAATAACTACAAACGTTGGTTGTTTTTCTGAATTTTTTAATGACGCTTAAACATTTAAAAAAGTTGAATATCATATTACAGAAATACGACCCAAACTTATAATTTTTTTAAATAATATTTATGCATGAATGTCACCTAAAATCTTTAGAGAAATTATTGCGGAGTTAAGCAATTCTTTAGATCCTGTCATTTGTGCCATACAATTAGGTAGGCAAATATTCCACAAATACTCGTTGGTGAATATTCATATTTGCTTGAGCAGTCTGTCCACACTGTCTGTCATCTAAAAGCTGATTATTTGCCAATAGAGCTATCAGTAAATCCAAATACATGAAATAATCCAAATAATTAAATAGCTGATTTAACAGAATTAAGTTCAGTGATAAAGGGAGAGAACTGGCCTTAAGGGCCCCATATTCTTTAAATAGTGTTTTCCACAAAGACGAATAATTTCAAACATTTAATAACTGAATAATATAAAGCTTAACAAATAATAGAAATGTTATGTCATACCATCTGGCTATTTTCAAAGACGCCGCAATAAAACAAATAAACAGGCGCAAAAAATGATCAAACCATCAAGGTTTTAGGTACTGAAATCTACGAAAATACCAACTTTTTTATATATAACTCTACATGTAAATATTCTTATAACATTTACTTGCTTAGTCCTACATATAAAATTGTTTACTTTTATTTATAAGTACGTGAAAATAATTCTTAAAATGTGGGGTTAGGATAACAGGAAACGCATGTTTTACAAACGCTTTTTTCTTAGTTATTATTTTATTTGAGCAAATTTAAATAGTAACAATGAATAAACAGAACACCAAGGATTTTATTTTTGTGCTTACTTTTGTTGTGCACGTTTTAGTTTTCAAGATTTCAGTACCTAAAAACGCCAGAAATTTGACTATTTCTCGGCCAGGGATATGGCCACCTTAAGACTTTTCATGCGAACTTTAAATTTAAACATGGCATAAATAAGTTGTATACAATTTTATTATAAAACCATGTAATAGAAACATATTTGGAACAACAAAATTAAATTAAAAAAAAAGTATTCTCAAATTGACAAAAAATTAAATGAAAGAAACCACTTCATTTTTATTAAAGTCCCTAGACTGACCAAGTATTAAATATTTCACTACTGTATAATAATGGTTGTAAAGCATAGCAAAAGATCCTATTGGTCACAAAAGATTAAAGCATATCGATATAAAATGTAATTTTTCTTTTGATCAGATTAATGATAAATTAATAGCTCGAATTTATACCAACAGCAAAATAGTTAGCTGACATCCTAACAAAACCGCTATTTAAAATGTACAAATTCAAAATATAGCTTTACATTTTATAAAAATATCCTTCGTTTGAGTGATTTTGCGAAAAGGAAATTGCAGCCCTTTATCAACCTAATAAAAACTTTAATTTTTATATTACTGCAAAGCCTTCCATAATGACAGCAGGTTTCAACCTCGAACATAAAACCATCTGTCACAAACTAAGGTAGTTTCTGAAATCACCTTAATATTTCAGTCTATTTTATCTATATAGCACTTTGAAAGAAGGTAGTTTACGTGCTCAATCAATGAATCTATGTTTTTAGAACATATCTCCCAAGTTAAACTCAACTGATCTGTAAAAAGTTGACAAAGATTGTTTCTGAAACCAGCAATTCAGTTACTTGGTTCTTTGCTGCATGCTGATTTAAAGATTCAAGATGGGATTCATATTTGGCTAAATGTAACAAATATTTGTGAAGGAATACAAATTTTTCATAAAACATATGAAAAAATTTCCAGAATGTTGAATATTCATTCGTACATGAACAATGCAAATGAGATTTGTATTGATTTACTATAGTCAAATACACCAAATATTTTTAACCATACATCCGTCAAATTGCCGAAATATCAAATACTCGTACGCATGACAAAGCAAGTGTGGAGTTTGTTTTTTGCCTTTATTTCACTTATTTGTTACAGCTGTTTTACATTGACAATTTATTCATGAATAAATTCACAAAGATCTTCATGAATTAATGGGGAAGTTTCACATTTTTTGTTTCTTTTCTTATTAAATTCCTTTCATCGTAAAAAGTCAATTGCCACATAAATTTTAAATTTTTAATTAATAGTTTTCCTATAAAAAAAATTATAAATTCAAAATAATTCTCTATGCACTAAAAACGCAGTCTTAAACAAAGACGGCTGACTCTTACGTCACGATCCGGTATCGGTCCAAATTAAAACAGTCGTGTAGAGTTGTGTTCTGTAGTCTGTCTCACTATTACTCATTTGTGTTTATGCAAACTACGTGTGCCGGATAGATTTTATATTATTTACTTTTACTTAACACAATATTGTTAATTATTTTAAAAATTGTACATTCTATGGCTACAAAAGCTGGATTTGTCCAAGAGCAATCTGATAATTTGTCAAAAATAGATGTTCTATAAAATATGTTTGCATGATTTCTTCCTCATTTTCTCATCCTTTGGTACATTAAATAGTTTGTTCGGGGCAGTTAGTGTTGTGGAACTACACATGGGCACTATAATATTTATGTTCAGACATTGTTATGTTTTTCACGTTCTTGTGTTGTAATTCTGATCCTGAAGCCGCCACACATTAAAGCTGTCTGGGTAGATATTGTGAAAATGTTCGTAGACTCTATGAAAATTAACGAAACTTGTCTTTAAATTTATACACTAAAACTAATTACTCAAAACTACTCAGAATTCAATGCGAACACAAACTAATTCAACACAAGATTAAATGACAGCAATGCTCTTAACACTCATATACCGGATCCTGACGTCACAAATTGCTCGACCAATTAGGGACCGTTTTCGCTCACCTAATTATATTCAATATTTTAATAATTAATTACATATTAATAGTTAATTTTAAAGGGATTTTACATATAGAAACATGCTTTTATACTAATTTTCTGCACTTTAAATAAATATTGGTTCAAAAGAAAATTTGATGCAACTTCCTCATTCACGAATTTATTTGTAAACGATTTGGTTTACATTGCTACAGACTTCGTGAATTTCTTTGACACATGAATCAGCTCTATCAACAAATCAAAGCAAATAAATTTAAAAAATGTCACCTTTTCACTCATAATTGTAGTGGTACAACAGCGGTACCGTTTTGACTCATATAAATATTAGTTTTTGTAAATAACAAATCAGTAAAAAACGACACCACACAATTGTTTACATATTCCAATAACATAACCTCATTACCGATCTGAGGCTGGAAATTTGTTGGATTGGTATTTCTGAACTTCACGAAGAAATTGACGAAAATTAGAACATGTTCTAATTTGTCAAGAACTTGATGAATAAATTCATGAAGTTATTTAACAGCATATTTGGTGCATTACACTTGTCCAATTTCTTGATGAAGCGACTTCATGAATTAATTTATCAATAAATTGTCAATGTAAAACAGCTTTTAGAGATAGACTCATTAGCTTTATATCACTGTAATCCTGATAAAGTGTTCTAACAGAATATATAAAAATAAATAAGGTATTGCATTTAAAAAATTGTAAGTTTGGACCATATTTCTGTAATGTAATGTTTAATTGTTTGCTGACATTGATCAATAATATCAATGTAGATAACCCTATAGTCAAAATATAATAGATTACCATGTACTTATTATCAAATGCAAAAATTTGACTGTTTATTTCAAAAACTGAGGGAGCAAAAAAATTTGAAAGAAGTTCAGTCACTTTATGTCTGTTCTCAATTAGTCGCCAAAATTTGAGAATTTTAGGTTGAAGCGTTCTAAAAATTGTTCACTGTAAGCAAATAAAGTTCTGTTATCAGAACTTACTGTAATAATTTACCACGGCACAGACGTGCCTTGAAATTTTCCGCCAATGTCTTTCTACTTCAGATGTTGAACGCGGTAAGTTCCAAGAAAGTGACGCAGGGGTCTTCTTGAAATTCTATCTCAACAATTATCGAACGGAGTGTATGTGATAGTTTTTACATTTTTTCGAATAAAGCAATATTAGCAAAAATGTGTTACCATGTAGTCAGTTATTATTGAAGATAAAACCAAAAAATGATCACTAACTTAAACTCCAAAGCAAACAAAAAATTTTTCAACACAATTCAACTTGTAATCAATTACAATGTGTTAAAAGTGATGACCAGACCTGTATATCTGGTCATATTTTTATTTCGGATACAAAGTTGGTAAATTATATAACTATTTCACCAATCTCCCCTAATAATTCTGACTCCGCCCCCATATCATTTGTATAACAACTTCATGCCATCGATATAAGGGAATAAAAAAATACCATAAGAAGTGTGCAAAGCCTGTGGTTCTAAGCTCTCCTTGACTTTTGGTTTATTGTCTCTGTCTTGCATTAGGAATTTGGGAACAACGTATGTCTAAAATATGTACATACGGAAGATAGAATACTGGAAAATAATTATGTTTTTGATTTATTGCGATGGCATAAAGAATATAAGCCACGGCCTGGAATTGACAGCAATGTTGCCATACATACAGTAATTACCCTGTTTGTACAATATTTTTTTACAACAATGATAAGAGGTTTTGAGACCATACTAAAGCATTCCAACTTTATTACAAATTATTTATAACCTTTAGTAAAAACTAGAACGGCATTCTAAAATAAAATGAGTGGTAATTCTTACGCAAAATAATGAATTATTTTCAAATGCTTATTAAATAAAAGCTTATTATTAACTAATAAGGTGTTCAAACAAACCATCTGCTTGAGCTTCACAATACCCTAACATGTCGTAAAATTCTTGACGAACATTTTACAAAATTTTCAGGAGTAACTTATTCTAAAAGAAAATTTGCGGCTCTTTCGTATCGATGTTTGTAGAGAAGTTGCGTTAAATGACCCCATAAAAAGAAGTTGCAGGGTGTCAGATCTGGAGATCGAGAAGGCTAAGGTATGATACCTCTTGTGGAAATAAGCCTTTCTGGAAAAGTTTGTTCCAAATAATCTTGAACTGGCCTTGCATTGTGTGCAGGACATCCGTCTTGTCGAAACCAAATTTCCTCAAAATTTACATCCAAGTTTCGTACAGCTGGTACAACACTATTTAAGTTACCATCAATAAAAAATGGACTCACAATATTACCGCCTAAAATGCCAGCCCAGACATTTACCTTTTGAGGGTACTGCGTTCTTAATGGTATACTTAAATGGTTGTTTTCCCAGGACCAATATTGGACCACTGAAGGATTATGACGGCCAAGTAGGGAAAAAGATGATTCGTCTGTAAATAAAATCTGCTTAGCAAATTCATTATTTTCATCTACTTTTTCCCTAATGGATTCACAAAACTCCATACGCCTTATTTGATCACCAGGAATAATTTCTTGAGAAGTTTGCATTTTATAGGCTTTTTAACCATTCTTTTTTAAGATGCGACGAACTGTACGACTTGGAATGCCAAGTTCTTCGGAAATTTGGGAGGAAGAACACGGCTCACTTACTTCCACAAAAGCACAGACATTAACCTCCTTTTCTCTCCTTGCTTCAGGAATTTGACGAGGTTCCTGATTGATACATTTCGTACACCGATTAACATATCCACTCTCCTCAAACTTATGAAAAATATTTAAAAAGTTCTAGCAGTGGGGACTGTTTCGTCGGGGTATGAAAATATAAATCAACCAATGACTTCCTCTGCACTTTCTGCAATAATATTAATTTTTTGTTTGACACTGTACACCATTTTTATTTTGTAATATTCCTGTTGCACCAAGCGTTCATTATGCATTTTAAACATTACGCATCACAGTAGGTTTTTATTTGGTAGTTGAGAAAAGTTGTAAAAAAAAAAATAATGTTGATAGATGTCATAACAAATTTATCATAATCATTATTGTAATCAAAATAGTAAAAATACAGTCCACTAAACAGAATATAATATCTTTAACTCAACACAATCAATCCCGAGCTGCAATAGCCCACAAGACGGGTTTGTAGCCAACAATTCCGTCTACTTCTTACCAAAAGTTTGAGTTGAATAATAATAATAAAAATAAAACTTAACAAACAGCAAAGTGCTTTAGGTATTCGGTCGGTTCTCAAAAAATTCAACGGGGCATGTGCGCTCCCACAGCCAACTAATTACGAGAGTCCGAGTCGGAGCCTCGATGATATGTCATGTCCGACCCCTTCCACTCGAAGTTGAGAGAGGAGATGCATGTAATTTATTTAGTCTACGCAAAAGAATTACCTGGCCTGACCGGTCATGCACGTTTTGAAAAGAATAAGGGACATGTTAACAGAAGTCTACCGCAAAATGTAACTAAAAGACGAACGAGATTTAGATAGCATAGAGTCAATGAAACCAAAAAGTGGGAGGAAAATGATAACTTTAACGATTATTTTCAAGGAATTATATGAAGGAAGAAGGAACATTTTTGATTTTCATGTTAACAAAAGATTTCCAACTAATGAGCAATTAAGGGAAGATGTTTCTGGTTTACCAAAATTTGCTTTCTTCACTTTCATAAAATGTACTTTACAACCCTTTATTCTTATCATATATATCTTTTTAAAGTGACGGTTTAATACCCTGGAAAAGTGGAGCCTAGTATGGTTTACAGATGGCTCCAAAATGACCAGAGGGAAGGGTGCAGGAATATATGGACTCAGACCCAGATGGAGTGCAAGCTACAGTCTGGGGGAGTTCCCTACCGTATTCCAAGCAGAAATCTTCGCGATAATGGTGTGTCTGGCAGAGAATGTACATAGAGGTTATAGACGTAAACTCATATATATATTCTCTGATAGTCAAGCTGCAATTAAAGCTTTAGCCGCACACAAGGTAAGTTCAAAACTGGTGTGGGATTGTTTACAAATGCTGAGTGAACTGGCCACCAACAATACAGTCAGACTGTGTTGGATGCCAGGGCACAAAGGCATTTGTGGAAATGAGAAAGCGGATGAACTTGCTAGGAAGGGATCTGAGACAGAGTTCATTGGCCCGGAGCCCTTCTGTGGCACATCTCCCAGTGTGGTCAGGTGGGCTCTGGGCAAATGGACAAAGACGGAACACAGGACATACCAGGACTTCAAAGCCAGGACATAGCCATTCTAAGGAGCTCATGGAGTATCCTTCGAAGGAAAGAGCGAATGATCTACTGAGCTTGAAAAGAATCCGGCTCAGGAGAGTGACAGGACTCATAACGGGACACTGTCACTTTAGGAAACATCTACATAAGCTAAAGCTTGTAGACAGTCCGGTCTGCCGAGGATGTGAATCGGCGGATGAAACTTCTCTGCATATCCTGGGCGAGTGCCCGGGATTTGCATGTAGCAGAATGGCGCTCCTTGGGAGACCCTATTTGGAACCCAAGGAACTGAGAGAAGTGTCAGCAAGGAAGCTTTTGGACTTTGTAAAAAGGACAAATCTACTTGATGAATAGGACTAGTAGTGGGACGCACAATAGGCCTAATTAGGCTGCAGTGCTATGGGACTTATTAGGACCAACCACTAGAAGAAGAAGAAGAAAGTGACGGTTTAAAAATTAGTATCAAATGAAAAAGCTTGCTCTGGCCTGTTCTCCATGCTCATTCCTCCGGCTACTCTACATCCCGCTGGTTTACTTTTAATGGGTTGTGATTACCTGCTGAATTCTTGTGAAACTTTTTTTACAAAAGGTTTTGTTTGCTTTGAAGTTTACATTGCAAAAAGAATTTTTTGTTTCATTTGCAATAACTGAGTACTTAATTATGGTGACACATTTTTACTAACATTGTCAAATACTTTGTTCAAAAAAAATGTTAAAAGTACCACTTATAAACAACAGATATCTTCATATATCAGAATTTCATAGAAAAATACGCAGTGGTTTCTGATAAATGAATGGTTTCTGAAATTTTAATTTAGGTGGAAAACTATGTAAAAAGGATACATTGAATAAAATTCTGAAAGGTTCAACCTAAAATTCTACATTTTGGTGACTAATTAAAACTGAGAGCTCATTATCTTTGCATCCGATGTAGTGATAAGTAACATGTCATTTTCTTTCCAACAGCTTATGTTGTTCAATACATAATTTTTACTTACAGAATACTGTACGATCCATAATATAGGCATCCGATAAACCAACTTTTACAGGATGATTTACATCTTGAATATTTTTAATATACAATGGCACATTTTTGTATACAAATATTATATCACCATTTTTGTGAAGGGTAACTTGAAATGTGAATTCTTCATCGCTTGGTTTTTCCTGCAAAGTTACTTTCTCCCATTCCACAGTAAAAGCAGTACCATTATCAACGTATTTAATGAAACTGTTATTGGATAAACTTGTATCAAAATTTGCCATTAAAGGTGCAATATATTGAGTGGCGGCTAACCAAGAATGTACATAGTCACCGGTGTACAAGAAACCTCCAGTAGCTATGGTAACATTTTTTATCAAATGTCCATAAAATGGAAATTCAAATGACAATTTGACAGTCTACAAAATTAATTATATAACTACACAAAGACAAAGAACAATTTTAATACTTACAGCAGCTCTTCTGTGTGACTTTGACAGAAGTTCATTGATCTTAACATCGCTGCGGTTGGTCATATCTACCCAATAATGCTGTCCAACCTTGGGATCATTTTGAAGACTACTGTTATAGTAAATGTGAGAGTCCTGTAAAAAAGCACTGTTACTAAAATGTTGATCAATCAAGTGCAATTAAATTTATACATATCATATGTATCTATTCAATTGCAAAAGAAATAACACACTTACCGTTTTTACTTGTGAAATGTTATGTTTAGCCGCGAGTTTATCATAATCCTCGTTAGTATCAGGATCAAAATATTGGTCATCTTGATCGTTTTCTTCAGTACCTGATAATTTAGAATCAGAGTTGGCCAACTCAGATTCGTTACTTTTAGTTAAATAAGTAGTATGATTCAAAAATATTGGAACTGTTATGTTTTTTTGGTCGGATATATTTGTTACACTTTCGTTCACTGATGAAATGGTCACTGCTGGTTCAACCGAACTGGGTGGGTAAAAAATTTTCTGAACTTTCCCTGATTTCTGAAATATAAGATATTAACCTTGATATCAACATACATAGAATATAGAAAAAAATTTACAATACATATATATTTTTCAAATGGGTCAAATCTTGTAACTGAATTTTAAAACAGTTATCCCTAAACAATTGAGATAAAAAAGCTTGTTTTTTTTTTAAATTATACATGAACTTACTTTACAATAAACTTTGTTTTTCAGAATATTAGTTAAATGTTTTAATTGCTATTTACATGACCGAAAAAGAATATAATTAATACAGAACAATAGGAACACAAAAAAACTGTAGGAAATCATTAAAAACAAAGTGTATATTTGAAAACAGAAACACAGAAACACACCTACTCAAGAACATTTATTTTATGCTAGATTATTATTGGACACTTGCTGTATTACTTCAATTATATGTTAGTAAATTTCAATAAACATAATCTGAATAAACAATATTATAAACTGTAATATGTGTATATTAAAAGAGAATATGGTGACTGCGTTACATCACTAATAATTTTAAATATTTTCTAGGAAAACAATGAGAATTTCTGTATGTTAGACTCTAATATATTAATTATGTATTAAAGTGAAGCAACTTCATTAAATTTGCTGGTATTAATAGCACCCAGATGAAAATTTATGTCAACTCATTCTTAATATCAATGAGATCATTTGTATGTTTACGATACAAACACAAATGCTATATATAACTCTTATACTCAAAAATCAACCACAGAATGATTTGAAGTCTCTCACACCATATATGACCTGTACGTACTGTAATGGCAATGTGAAACAATATACAGAGTGATCACTAAAAAAAGTCCTGGTTCAAAATTAGAGGACATACATGATTTTTGAATTTTCACTAAAATTTATTCTGATTATAGCTTATGAACCATTTGTGGGAGTTATTTTTTCAATTATTTCATATATCATATCGAGGATGTGTACATGACAAAAATCATGCATTTGATAATTTATTTAAAAAATTTTTCTCAATTTTAACAATAAAATTCTGCCAACACATTCTTTTAATCAGTTTAACACTAAATTTAAATGAGCATAATTGGATGTAGTCTTTTTGGTATCTACATCCCTTTTATAATAATAGCATCAGGACTTCCTACTGTGATTTTACAAAATTAAAAAAATCATATTCTAACAGGAAGACCTTTATTCACTTGTATCATCAAAAAAGATATCCCTGTATATTTTTCTACTGTTTGGCAACACAGTAACAAAAATCATGCTTTCGTAACATTTTCTCGACTATTGAAATAACAATAAATTTCGCTTTTAGTAGCTTTATTGTTAAAATATATGCAACATTAAAAAGCTGATTAACAAGATGTTATCAAAATTACATTGTAGATTTAAAAGTTGAGGAAAATATGATGAAAAAAATCAAATGCTTGGTTTCTTCACCAATTCATGTATGCTCACTGTAGTGAAAGAAATAGTAAAAAAATACAGATGAAGATTTCTAAGGAGCCACAGAAAATGTAAATTTTCTCAATTCCATACAGGCATTTTGAAATTCATGCTTGAATAAATTAAAATCAATTTCCACAAATGGCACAAGCTATAGCCAAAATACGTTTTAATATAAATTCAAAGATCACTCTTATACCCATAAATTTTCACCCAGGACTTTATAATTAAATGGTTTTCATCGTGTCATTACAGCATATAGGCATTAAAACAACCCTGTATATTCCTCGTAATTTTTTTTTATGTACTAAGAACTTTACCATTTTAGTTGGTTTAGTTTAGTTTTGATCGTTTGCAATTTGGTAATAGATTAGGAAAACGATAAATCTCTGTGTTATAAAATGTAAATATTAAAATTTTATTAGCACTTTATGGCTTCTTTCCTACAGTTTTCTAGAAGTTCTTATTTTATAGTTTTTTATACTGCAAAATAGACAACATGATTAATGAAAAATATTACTGAAATTTATTATCTCAAAAGCAATTATTTTATTAAATTAATTTTATATTTCAAAGTAATAACCATAAATTGGTGTATCAGAGACATTTTACTATTTAATTTAGGGTATCTTAACTGCATTGTACGAGTACTTACTTTAACAATCTTTCTAGAATAGACACAGGGTATTTTGAAAAAGGTAGCATAAATCCATGAAGTGATCAACATCAAAAAATAAGTTAAATTTATCCTATGGTCCAAGAGCCTATCATCGTTTGTTTTTGAGATACAGGACGTTAAAGATAGTTCTTTAGAATCAAATTTTAGTCATACATATTTTCCCAAAAACAATGTAATGAATTAAAATTTGGTACAGATAAGTTTTTGAGGATGCTAAATATATCAGTGTTATTTGTTTAACACCCAGTGACATTTTATGACACAACTTTTTTGAAAATAGGTTTTTTACAGAGTATGTCATGTATTATAACGAAAAATTTCATTTTAGTCAAAAATATACTCGTTTTTTTTTTGAAAAACGCAACCAACTGTATCAAACTGAATCAACTTCTACTTTTTAATACATAGGGTGTCCTAAAACGAATGGGTCTTACATCAAGGTTAGTATCCTTGGACGGAAATATACGGGTTTAGATCAATTTACCTTAGCACATTTTGCTTGTTTAAAAAATGTGTTTGTAAGTATTAGAACGAAATGCATATATTTTTTAATGACATTGAACGACACACCTAAAAAAACCTAACGTCAAAAAAGTTACGTCATAAAAGGTTACTATGGCCAAAATTTTATTTTAAAAAATTATCTAGTATCTAAAAAACAAACGACGACAGGTTCATGGTCCAAAAGATATCATACATAATTAGAGCTAGTTACGCATTTGAAATGTCAATGAAAAATTCTACCCTTAGCAATAATATTATACATAAAACAAGCATTTGATTTTGATGGACATGTTAGTTTTTAATCAATTACCTTTTTAGGGGGTGGTATAGAAGGCTCTTCGGTTGTACCATTTTGTACTGCCGTCACATTCAGTGAAGTAGGATTGATTTCCAATTCGGAGATTTCTCTTTTTTGAAGTACGTGCTCGTTTTCATTTTCTAATGATTTTAATTCTATGTGGTGTTCTGAGTTGCGATATGAGTCTGTTTTATAAAAGTGGATGTCTGAAAAACAAAAAATAAAAATATATTTTTTACATCATGCTTCCATAATAAAAAAAATACAATCTATTAACAAACTAACAATTAATTTACATTTATTTGAATAATAACTTTATTTTTCTTTAAATTTGCTGCCTTTTCCAAAATCTGCAAATCGACAACTTTGATATAAAGAAGGCACCGCAACTATCAAATCGTTTAAGAATATTTATAGTTTTTTGTGGTTCCCTATCATATCAGTAAGTATCCTTGAAAAATGAAATAAACATGATAACATAATAATAATATATAAAATTCCACTCAAAATTATTTACTCCATCCATTTTCAGATTAACATTATTTTTTTTTATTAAATCTACAACAGTTTTAGTAAGACAACAATCGTATATTATATATTTTACCATTTCACTGACTTATAATGGCACTGGTTTTAATTTGTATACGTACAAGTCACACTTGGACAATTTTTTAAAACATCAAATATAGACTTCTTGAAAGGGTTACCTACTTTAGAAAAGAGATCGGCATTTTTATGACAAGAGCTTGTTGGATAAAACTACAAAGAATTATATCCTCAACTTTATATCAATGCAATTTTTTACTAAATTCATTGATATTTTTTCAGAATTTACAGTGAATATCAGGAAAGATTTATCTTTGATTAATATAGTTATTATAATAAAAGTTACTGAATTCAAAAACTTAAAAGTTACAGTAGATTTTCAAAAAACATTTGCTTCTTTCGAAATTATGTATCTCGGGAACTCAAACAGCTAGAGTTGGTTTTTAGGCCGCTCGCAAACACGGCCACTTGTGGTCGCCACTAGTGGCGGCCACCAAGTGGCTAGAAGCAACCACTAGTATTCGCTACAGGTGGCCGCCACGCGCTTCTAATTTTTTAACCAGTGGCCGCCACTTTTCATGAATTTTCTATCCAGTATCGTCTCTAGTCAGTTTCGGATATAAACACATCTACGTCTATACTGTCCTCCATTTCTGTGCTCATAATTCAGAATACGTACCCGTCGAACAGAAACGTGGCGATAGACTGTGGCCGCTTGGTGTGGCCGCGTGTGCGCCGAAAGACGAGTGGCTGTCGTCGGCTACAAGCAGCGAGGTACGACTTCTGCCACAACGTGTGGCCCGATCGAGCCACTGCCAACGCTGTGTTTGCGCTGAACCCAAAGGCCGCTCGCAAACACGGCCACTTGGTGGCCGCCACTAGTGGCGACCACAAGTGGCCGTGTTTGCGAGCGGCCTTA
>NW_019426017.1:880-95461 GCF_000390285.2 Anoplophora glabripennis | reverse complement strand
TAAGGCCGCTCGCAAACACGGCCACTTGTGGTCGCCACTAGTGGCGGCCACCAAGTGGCCGTGTTTGCGAGCGGCCTTTGGGTTCAGCGCAAACACAGCGTTGGCAGTGGCTCGATCGGGCCACACGTTGTGGCAGAAGTCGTACCTCGCTGCTTGTAGCCGACGACAGCCACTCGTCTTTCGGCGCACACGCGGCCACACCAAGCGGCCACAGTCTATCGCCACGTTTCTGTTCGACTGGTACGTATTCTGAATTATGAGCACAGAAATGGAGGACATTATAGACGTAGATGTGTTTATATCCGAAACTGACTAGAGACGATACTGGATAGAAAATTCATGAAAAGTGGCGGCCACTGGTTAAAAAATTAGAAGCGCGTGGCGGCCACCTGTAGCGAATACTAGTGGTTGCTTCTAGCCACTTGGTGGCCGCCACTAGTGGCGACCACAAGTGGCCGTGTTTGCGAGCGGCCTTAGGGTCATTCAGCCATAGAATGGTTTAACCAATTTTTTTTATCTCTTACTGTTTTTGAGACCGCATTACATCCATCACCAATTTGGCACACGCTGTATAAAAAAGGGACATTGAACTTTAATTAAGAAACTCATGCATTTTCTTTATTTATATTTATATGAGATCAATTTCCTGACCTTTTAATTAAACAATGTGTTGCGGTTTGGGTAAACATCAATTATTAGCATCCAAACTTTGAATTCATTAAAAATAAATATTGAAAATAAAAATAAGAGTTCTATCTCGTTATTTCCGTTCCATTCCTTTTGATAAACTACTTCAAATGTTGTTACAGGAGGTGGCAAAAGTGCACCTAATGAAATAATTAATATCACTTCGATCTGAGAAATTTAAAATAGGTGTAACGTGACAGTTGACAGTTCAGTGTTATTAAAAATAGAGCGCTATATGTAGAAGAAAGAACAACGCGTTTTCATTGTTGAGCAATATTTTAAAAATAATCAAGGTTTGGCAGCTGCAGTTCGCAATTTTCCTACAAAATACAGCCGGAATAGTGATTTAACTTCATCAACTGTGAAGAGATTAACTGAAAAAATCATGGAGACTAGATCAACTAGTGATCTTAAACACTGTGGTCGTCGTTCCACACAAAACATCGAAACACTTCGTGAGAGTGTTGCCGAGACTCTAGGAACATCCATTCCGCACCGAGGTCAAGAATAGGACATTTCGAGAAGCTCTGTACAGCGTATTCTCCTAGAACCTAGAAGATTTACATCTTCATGCTTACAAACTTCACGTACAGAGAAGAGAGTTCTTTGAACGGATTATGGAACAAATGGAAGCTGATTTTTCGAACAAAATCATCTTCAACGTAGAAGCTTATTTTCACTGTGATGGCTTCCTTAATCGACAAAATTGTCGCCTTTGGGGTTCAGAAAATCCATGAGTGATTGTTGCGGATTTTGGGTCGAAGACATCATCGGACCATTCAGTTAATGGTACTCGCTATCGCGCCAAGATAATCCAGTTTTTTGTGCCTAAATTACAAGATACGGATGTAGATGACATGTGGTTTCAACAAGACGGTTCCACGTCATACAGCATTTGGTGGTCAGATAATGCGATTTAACGCTTTTGGACTTTTTTCTTTGGGGTTTTTTGAAGACTAAGGTTTACACCAACAAGCCTACGACCACCCACGCCCTGAAAGAGGAAATTGAGCGAATATCAACGAAATTCATCCGCATCTATGTAAAACGGTCATGGAAAATTATTATTACCCGGTATGCTGTTCCATACATAACTCTATACTGTGCCACAATGTTCATATGGTCCAGAAACTTTACCAGATGACAAAACAAAAGGTGTCGTATGAAATTTAAAAAATCACATTTTCTCAAATACCTTTGATATTGATGAAAGGTGGATCGATGATGTATTTAATTAGAGGTAAAAATTTCCTAAATTGACGTACTACTAAAAACCTTAGAATTTCGACGTCACTGAGCATTTTGAAAATCCTAAGAAAAAAAAATCTTTTTCATTTGATTTTAGTTGACCGATTTTTGTCGATTGAGTAAAATCAAATAAAAATTGTTGTGTGAACATGTATTCCAGTTTTTGTAGGTAAAGTTGATTCCATTAAAGATTGACCCACTGAAACTTTACCGTTCGACTACCGAGTCATCATTAGTTTTCAGACAAGTAATATGAACATTTACATTTATCAGTCGATTTGAATCACCAATGTTTGAGGTTAGTCAACATAACGACGTTGAAATGGTCAATGTCGAAATTTATTGTATAAACACCCTAGTGATTTCTCCTAATACCCACTTCCTGACCTAAAAAATGATGTTTGTACCCTGTCTTTCCCATTTCAAGATCATTTTTCTCAGTAATTCAATCAATAAACCAGAAATAATCTTTATACTCGCACGAACTGCTGCATTTGACATTTTATATCTAACTATCGGTTCAGCATTCGTTGAAACGTGTAAATAAAAACTTAATTCGGTTCACGACGAGCACGAACGATTTTGTGATCGACCGAGTCATAGCAAAATCGGTCGATTTGTGTGTGAACAGAGATTTAAAAATAGATCGACTTTCTGCAATATCTTCTTGGAAGAGGACTAAACTGTTAGAATATAATTATCAAAGGTCTAAAAACCTACTGGCGTAGATATTGTTTTTTCTGTAATCGATTAGAAAATTCAAACTATTGGGACACAATTATTAATTAATTTATTTATTTTTCATAAAAATATTATTTTTATTTATTTGCAATATATTTAACTGTGTAATAAATTTACCTTTTTCTTTCGTAAAACAATATTAATTATTAATTTAAACATTCTGTGTCTAGTAAACAAAGGATTCCATAACCCACAAATAAAACTTTTTGCTTAAAATTGCTGGTTCTACCATCTTATTTTAGGTTTCCTAATTACCTCCCTTTATACATAATAAAATAAAAATTTAAGTTTGTTTATATTTAACAAACCGATTTAACAAATGCACCGAATTGAGTAACAAAGCCCTAGTTAAGCGACGAAGCAATTTATTCATTGTACCTAGTCAATATTTATCCCTTTTACAATTATTGCTCATACTAACGGAAGTTCATCTCATCACAATTCCCTTGTCATATTCAAATGCGACGTTTGGAAGTAATTTCCGGTCACGTGGAGATTCATACATATTACAACATTAACATATTATGAAACTTATTTATTTTATAAACTTTTAGCCCTGTGTACCTAACATAATTAATGTGTTATGTAGGTACGACGCATAACTTGCGTCATTGTTTTTTTATTATGAGCTTATACGAGATTCACGCAAGTTTTGATGGTTTTATTTGTTGTTCAGGGCGACCGCGATAAGGTAAATATAAAGCCGTGAAATCTTTAAGATACAAATATATTTCTTTGTTTTTAAAGGGCAACAAATTGCCACCTAAAATACTCGCTCGGCGCGGGGCAAGGTTTCTATTGGTAGCAGTTTACGGTAATAAAGAAAGATTCAATGTACCACTAGAAACTAGCAAAAATTTATATATTTAAGAGTATATCTATATTTTCAGTGTAAAAATTACACCTTTGTTATAAAGTAGCTGTGCGGGGGACAACTTCTAAACTGTCCATAAAGCTCAAAGCCGAGATTCGTATTCGTATCTAAATTAACGGGTTGGAACGGAACAGACATAAAACATGGAAATAAAAGGGACAGAAATTGAAAGTGGGGGGCCTCGTCTTTGCACGAATCGTCATAAAACAGTCCGATATTGATAGTTAATCGTCGGTTTTTGTGCCAGGTTTCTTCTCTGTGGGCGATGCATGTTTATAGTCTAGTCCCGTGAGCTTTTAAGTCAATCTGCTTCTAGGAGGAATTTTGCTACTCGAATTTATTCTCGATATAATTCACCCTTTGGAAGTTAATATCCTTCTAGGAGGGACTTTGCTACTCTGTTCTACAAATACCATACGAGTTTGAAGTTGATGATTTTTTTCATTCGTATTTTTTTTTTTTTTGGAATTTATTCTCGATATTATATCATAATTCATCATTCATCCCTTGGAAACCTTTAAAGTCAATGTGCTTTTAGTAGAGACTGTATTACAGTATTCTGCATCCACGGTGCAAATTTGAAGTTTATCCCTCATTTTCTTCATTCATAATTTATTTTTTTCTTGACTTAAGTAACGTCATAATTCACCCCTTGGAGGCTTTGTAAGTTAATGTGTTTCTTGGAGGAACTTTGCTACTCTGTTGTATGACTACCGTGCGAATTTGAAGTTGACTTCTCAATGTCTTAATTCGTAACTGTTTTTTTTTAGAATTTATTCTTGATTCAATTTACCCCTTGGAAGTATATCTTAGGAGGGACTTTAGCTACTACTTTGTTCTACAAATACCGTGCGAATTTGAAGTTGATCTCCCATTTTCTTCATCTGTAATAATTTTTTTTTAATTTACTATTGATAGAATGTCATAATTCACCCTTTGGAAGCCTGCAAGTCATGGTACTTCTAGTAGGGACTTTATTACACTATTTTATGTCCACGGTGCGATGTTGGTTCCTCATTTTCTTCATTAGTAAGTTATCTTTTAAGTATTTATTTATATTGTATTGTCATAATCCAACCCTTAAAAGCTGTGCAAGTTAATGTACTTCTAGGAGGAATTTTATTACACTAATTTGAAGTTGATTCAAACATTCTGGCCATCCTTCAACGTCTTCAACTGAAGAAATCATCAATAAAGTGAAGGAAATAGATATCTCACGAATGAATTCGCACCGTTTTAGTTAATAATGTTTTGAGCAGATATGAAACGCATCGAAGCACGGCTGATTCCAAAAGAACTGAATTTTCTTCAAAATAAGCATTACAAACATGTTGCTCAAGACATGCTCGAACGAGCCAATTCGGACTCTACATTTATACAACGCATCATAACGGGTGATGAGACATGGGTTTACGAGTTTGACATGCAAACGAGCTAACAAGCTTCAAAATGGCGCGCTTTTCAAATGAGCCGAAACCAAAAAAAAACACGTCAAGGTCGTACAAAAATCAAAGTCATGTTGACTGTTTTCTTTGACTATCGTGGTATTATCCCAACAGAATACCTTCTGGATCGAGATAGTCAACAAAGCGTTCGTATGAATGAATTTCTGACCAAAAACTCAACGAATGTCATCGAGTAGCCAGCGTATTCGTCGGATATGGCGCCTGCTGACTTTTTCTTATTCCCAAATTCAAATCACCACTTCGTGGAACATGTTGCGAATCGATAGAAGATATAAAACAAAATACGCTGGAGGAGTTGAAGTCGACACCGCAATATGCGTTTAAAAAGTTCTTTGATGACCGAGTTGTTCGTTGGAAAAAGGAAAAAGTGTATTGCTTCAAATGGAGCCTATTTTGAAGGAGACAAAATAAATTTAGATGATTAATTGAATATACTGTGTTTTATTGACAAATTCCCTGATAATTTTGTAACACAATGTAAATGTTTATCCTCTTTTTTCCGCCTGCCGCGCGCTCATGACCGTTCGGCTATTTTCGGTATATCGCCTGCTAACTTTTGTAAAGCAAATAGTTTATCTATTTTAAATTTATTTGACTGTGTGAAAAACTTATTTTAAATTATAAAAAAATAAGTCGAAAATTATTCATTTTTCTATTAAATATATTCTTTTTTTCTTAGAAATAACATTCGAAATTTAACAGATCCAATATACAAAACAGTGGCGTCGAAAATCTGGGATTATTCCCGAAAGTGACTTTCAGTACTCGGCTAGATTTGTATGTCAATTCAGCCAATTTTTGCATTTAGTTTATACCATTAATATAAGTTTCATCAATCTGTATCAAACATCTGTAAGGGATTTTGCACGAGAGTCACCAAGATTATTCCCGACATATTGATGGACTTATATGATGGATTTATAGTTTTGAGTTACAAGAGCTGGACCAGAATGGTTAAACTGATTAATAAGTCACTCACCTCATCACTGGCCTCTCTCCAAGTGAGTTCACTTAATGAGAATGAATAATTAAGCGCCTAAACAATTATATTACTAATGTTTGTTTAATCAAAGTCTGTAATATGTAGACACAGTGCGTGTTATTATTTTTACTCAATAATTATTCCAACGATCTGTACCTCGCAAACCACTGACTCTAGTCTAGACCTTTACTTCCTTATGACTTTATCGTCCGAAATTTTCCAATGAACAACTTCCTGAAGTTTTGACAAACTTGGAAAATACTCCGTATAAGCAATTTCTATAGATATTTATAAATTTATTTTCAATTTTCATCGACAATCAGTTCTTCATTATACTCCTTTTACAGATCAACGGTAACAATATTTATTCTGAATATCAATAATGTCTGACGTATATAGGGTCACTGAACCGTGCAGTTATATTCATTACTCTTATTTATTTATACCTACCTACAGAATTTTCGTATGGGAAGCTATCGTCACTGTTGGACGTTTAATCAAAACAATTTTCTCATTGTCTCACAATTCGATAAAGTACAATTGTGCAGTTAAACCAGAGAAAAAGTGCGATAATTGAATAACTTAAAATTGCAGTCTTAATGCTTTGGTTTTTTTAACAGAAGACTGTGCAAACAGTGCAAACTGTTACATAACATATTACTAACGTGTCTTTAATTACTTTTACCAATTTGCTAATTATTCATCTATAGAAATTTCATTTCAGTTGATTTTGCACGTTTTCCTACACTGTAAGTTTTTTTGTGATATTTTTAATGAATACTCTATATCGTTTCATTATTATATTATTATTATTATTACTATTATCATTATTATTATCATTATCATTATCATCATTACTATTACTCTAACCCAGAATGTATTCGAATCCGAGATCCAAATTTCTCAATTGGCTCTGGTTTTCGAGATATCCTAACCTAAAAGTGCCAAAATCGCGATTTTTTTGACATATTGGAGGTCATATTACATAGGGTCTTAAAGTACTATACTGGTACTCTTTAAAACGAACTTGGATTTATCGCGATATCATTTTTCGTCTTTGAGAAATCGCATATTGAAATTTACTGTTTTGACTTCGATTTTTGATTATACTGACAACCGAGCTGACAACACAGCACCACAAACCTAAATTCATCGGAACCCGAAAATAGGGATCTTATATGCTTTTGCGGTCGCTGATCATGAATCTGAACTCGAAAATCTCTATCACGTCAAATTTTGCAATAAACTTAAAAAAAATGTATAAAAATTCGATATATGGCCCATATTTTACGCATTATATCAATCTGGAAATACATTTGCCGCAATAGGAGGCTATTACGCTCATAAACCCTAAACTCAAAAACCCTAAGCCCATAGGGTTTGCGGTGCTATGTTGTAAGTATATTCAAAAATCGAGAAATAAGGCACACTACAAAATTGCGACTCCTCAAAGACGAAAAATGATATCGGGATAAATCCAATTGCATTTTAAAGAGAGACCTCATTAATGGCAAAAAAAATGGTCATCGAAGCAGGCTGTGGCTACCAAAAATTACTTGTTTTTTCCTCTTTCATCGCCTTTATCTTTTATTTTTATTACCTTTTTTATAATTTTGGTATCACAAATGTAGGTTAATGTAGAAATTGTTTTAAACACGCCAACTACAAAAAATTTAAGGAATATAATATACTTCTTTTATGCAAAGGATCTGCAATATCTGGCTCTTATCAGTTTACCATCACAGAAGTAAGGTTCTGTGATTTCGGTATCAAGAATTATTCTAACCCAAACGTTTACTGAAAACCTCTGTTGAAATGTAGTTTCTCCGTACCAATGTAAATTACCATTAGTCCATTTGAAGTGAATGTTTCTATTAAAAAATCCATTGTTGCAAAAATTAGACACACCTGAAAAGAGAATTCTTCTGCGTAAAATAGGATCTTCTCTTTTTCTTTCTTGTTACCACCTACAGAAAGGGAGGAAGATAAACCGAGGAGATTAGGATCTCTCCGGTTTATCTTCCTCCCTCAAGTGATGCACTATCTTTACCTTATAACATTTGAAACCATTTTTTCATATCCTTCATGCACTATCATTCTTTACATTGTAACATTGTAGTTTACAATCTTACTGTTTTGCTCATTTTTCCTATTTACATATTTTAAAATTCTATTAACATTCCTTATTTTATTAACAGCTGATTTTATTGTCCTGTCCTTCTTAAAAGATTCATATCAGCGAAGGTTTTCTATATTCCGCAAGCTGAATAGAATTGAAATTGCAGTGATAGTACAGTACAAACATATTACACTTCTCAATATTTGAAAATATCATTATTATTATTTAAAATTACCAACTAACAGTTATGTATAAACTATAACAATAAACAATTTGTTAAATTATGACATTTACGGGGGGATACATTTGCTTTCATAGCGTGCTACATTTAGCGTAAGCTACTTTGTGCAAGAACAATGTTGAAGGCTCAGTTTTCTCTAAAGTAAAAACCAATATTATAATATTGTGAAAAGAAAATCTATGTGGCTTAAATGAAGTACATTATATTTATTAAATTTTTTGTAGTTGACGTGTTTATAACAATTTCTACGTTAACACGAAAATGTTTACATTTTTTATACCAAAATTGCAAAAAATGTAATAAATACAAAATATAAAGGCAACATGTCGTATATCGCTTGAAAGAAGAAAAAACAAGCAATTTTTGATAGCCACAGCCTGCTTCGATGACAATCTTTTTTTGCCCACGTAGAGGGCGCAGCAAATTACATACGAAACTTCAAAAATATGTTTACACCAGGTGAAAGGTATTTGCTATGGCATGGTATTTATTGCCATGAAATTTTATTAAAATAAGTTTTCTCTATCTCTTAAAATAAAAAAGTTAGACGACCCTAAACTTTCGGTACTTTACCGGTTTTTTTATGATTACCTACTCATAAAGTTGGCCATGGATTTCAAATCTGTTTTCACGAGCTTAAAGACCTCAAATATGAAACAAAAAACATTTAAAGATTTTTGACGTGCGTCGTGTATTAAGCGAGATCCATATAGTAGTGGCCCTCTTATAGTAGACAGCCTGTATATGCAAATCCAAATCCACACCCCACCCCTACGAGCGGTGGGGTGTAATTAGTGTAACAACGTGCTGTCTTTTGTAAACTTAAAGCAACAGTTTTCTTAAATGAACTATGAAATGGTAATAATAATTAATTAATTATTAATAGGGACGATGAAATACATAAATGATTTTTTTGTTGGTTATATTATCTAAATCTCATTAAAATAAAAGAATAAACAATGATCGGGTTAAGTAGTTCGTCAAACAAATTCGGAATTAGCATTAGATTAGAGCTTTATTTGTAACTATAATAGACATAATTTGTGATAAAACTTGGATGCATTATCCATCCAAAACCAAAAACAAAGGAAGTGACTGCTTAAAAATTATACATTTGTTTATAAGATTGCTTGAAGTTGACCTTTCATATCCGCAGATAACAAAATTGCGGTTTATTTTTCTGTTACTTAATAAATAAAATAATACGCACTAAAAAAATAAATGATAAAGTGGGAAAGTGCATAATTCATTTTATATTCATATTGCGGTATATTGCCAATAACAAAAGACTATGCAAAGAAGGCAAGAGATGCAACACTTTGTATAATTCACATATTCTATTCTTATTTATCAACATTTATATTTTTTAAAAACGGTTTCGAAATATTTTAACATTCTACATTATACTGATAATTTCACCATTAAAGTAAATTGAATCTACTCTGTAGACCAAAATGTTAGATGCAAAAGTAATAACTAATTTACATTCTCTATAATTACTTTTAATTGGAATAGTTAATTATAGCGTTATTTTCAACAGATGTAGAAACCATCTACATATTACATTAGAAATAAATTATACGGATTAAGAACGACATTGTGACAAACTTTCAGGGCTATCATCAAAACAATCAAAAAACAGCTAATATTTTTCCTATTTTATTCATTTTGACGAGAAGAGTTAATCTTGAAATTTGACACAACGTTACTGTTACACCCTGTATCCTACCGATACTTCACAATGGTGTTTCAAAATCGGATCCAAAGGTCTAATTAGCATAGTGCAAGAAAAATGTTATAATAAATACAAAATAATTATACCTTTTTATATATGAACATGTTTAGGAAATAATCCATGTATATTTTTGTAGCGTTGTAGCAAAACTATTAATAGATGCTAATAGGAACATTTACTTCTATAAAAAATTAATTGTTATGTAAGTTACTAAAAGCAATTAACTAACTAATATTCGCAGTATTTTCACGTAAGTTGTAAACTTTATCCGTTAAGAATCGAACGAACAAATATACAGAACCGATAAAAATAAATAAATAGGTATACATAAATATGATACGCTAAAGAAAAATAAAAAAACGTCACTAATACAAATTTTTGAAAAATCACTTGTACGCCACTGAAAAACTGGTCGACTGGATTAAGGCAGACTCATACATATGTACCAGTGACTATAACAATAATAGTCACTGTATGTACCGAGCAACTGCGCGACAACAAAATAGAAACACGAAATTGGTGCACCTATTGAAAACCTGACAAGTACAGTTTGATAGCAAATTTTATTTTCAAAATTCAACACAATTACACAAAATTTATGAAAAATGCTAATTTCTTTTGAGATTAACACTAGATACTTTACAAACTCTCCAGAACTTAAGTTTACTAGATTTTTTGTTTTCTGATAATTTAGACGGTATTTTTTTCTTTTTAAGAAAAAATTGTAAATTTTCTGTACAATAGTCGTCAGAACCATAAAATGGAACTTATTAACTGAGAAATGCAAGACATTTTTCAGAAATTTATTTCATTCATTCACAATATTTTTTTTTATAAACAACACATTTCCACAATTTTGTATTTAATTGTAATTACTATGTATCAACTTTAATATTATAAAAGGTAATTTACATAGTTGCTCTTATTTATTAATGCCGCTGAATTCATGTCATTTTATAAAGCACTATATTATACCTACTATACTTATTAATTAACCAAACGAAATGAGTAAACAATTTGAAAAAAATGATCGAAAAACGGAAAATAGAATACTTAGCACACAAAAAATACTAATGTATTGCATTAATTAATTTAGTCTACTATTAAACAATTTAAACAAATTGATCTTATTCAAAATCTGGCAGATGCATTACTGAGCACTAGACAACACCGCGTTATAAAAATATAAAAACAAATTACAAAGACTCCAGATTTGTGTTCATATAAGAACGAAATATTACTTAAATTTTATTTATTGTCGTTTACTGAAGGATGTTATATGAATTCGACAGTT
This sequence comes from Anoplophora glabripennis, assembly GCF_000390285.2. Taxonomy (NCBI): domain Eukaryota; kingdom Metazoa; phylum Arthropoda; class Insecta; order Coleoptera; family Cerambycidae; genus Anoplophora; species Anoplophora glabripennis. Next base: position 84,074 of record NW_019426017.1, on the reverse strand, counting down.
TTTGGGACATATAACCTCACTAATTATCTGTTAGTTTTCAGTTTTGTCATAAATCAACAAAATTCGTAAAAAAGTTTAACTTTTTTCGGAATTTGTGTCCATTTTTTTGCAGAAAAATTGCGATTATCGTCCTAACACGAACCAGCCTTAGATAAACTTGTATTCTGAAATGAAAAAAAATCGGCACCAATTTTCAGGCTGTGCAACACCTAATTCCTTTCGGATAAATTTTGAATAACTTGTGTAAAAAAACAAGAAAGCAAAACTGTTGGTTTAAATAAGTACATTTTTTTAACTTAAATTATACTCCTTTTCTGCAAACCAAAATATAAATATGTTTCTATTTTTAGGCTTAAAGTAAAATAAAATTTGTAAAACATGACGAAAGTATGAATACTAGAATTCCGATTGAAGATCAGATATAACGTGACTTGGTAAAAATATTGAACAATATTTTGAGGAATATTCTAAGGAAGACGTTTAATAGACAAGAAATCGCAATTTTTGGTAAGACATCCATCTAAACTATAAAAATATTGAAATATGATTAATTTAATTTTTCGCAGGGAAAGATCACGGAAAAAGATGTGCACCCATTTAAACATCGGATTCTGTTTTGTCAAGAATTTTAAAAAATACTCAATAATTATGATTAGCACTTAAAATTATATTTTTCATCTCCTGTTTCTGTCGGGTATTGTGTCTGTATAATATGAAAATAAACAGAAGCGTCTGAGTAAGTGAAAGAGATCCATGTTGTCTGAAGTGAATTGTCTGCCCAGAAATATCCACCAGAAGTCTAGGTGTTCCATCCTTCAGTTCGCGTCGTAAATGGAATTAAGAATACAGGGCAGGGCCGTCTAGCTATATCAGCGTTTTCGCATGTGCATTAAATTTCTCTAATTATAGCTTTTAAGCAAAAGTGTCATGATTTCGTAAAACTAAGGTAGGCTTTAACATCTTTGAGCGCACTTAAAAAAAATACAGTATATTCTAAATCTTCTAGTTTGAAAAATAAAACAGTTCTCTTTTAAAGTAATGCATTTTTCTGCATCTCTTGCAGTTTATCTTTACTTTAGAAAAATAAGTGTAAGATATTTTCTAAGAATATACGAGGTGATCCAATAAAAAGTAACTTTAATTAAATATTCAATACATGCACAATATATCTACCTGCGTATAACGTTCTCTATTGAATGAATTCACGTTGTCGATTCCTTAATAACATTGTTAACTAAGACTAAGCCAAAACAAGAAAATGCATAGCGAAGCATCTGCATGACGATGAGCGCTGACTTATTTTCTACATTTTCTATATTTTCTATTTTCTATTGTAAATTGATTTGAAAAATAATCCTAAAATTCTTACCAATTTAAGTTATACCAAATATCTAGGTATGTTAAATAAATAACTTCACAGAGATAAACTAATCATTAATAAATATTTAACACTTTGCCAACGTTTCGCGATAGGATTCATAAATAAATAATGAAAATAAAAAATAATTTATCCAAACAGCAGTAATGAAAAAACACAATATATTGAAATAATTAATTAATGTCGACTTTCAAAGAAATTATCTCCTATTCTTGTTTATAACAGCTATCATACCACTTAAAATGCAGAAATAATTTAGCTGTGTTTAACTGTTAAAAGTATTGGTAAGGTTTTGTTTATTAAAAAAAAATACCCTATTAAATCACGAATCTTCAACATCACATCAATCAAAAAAAAAAATAATTATATCAATTTCTAGAAAGCACTCTTAGCTAACTTCTGAATGCTCCATATTCACCTTTTAACGTTGACCGTTTCTGACATACAGTGTGCTTTGTCAGTTTTTATTATGTATTCAGATAAATAATCCGCCAGAAACACTACTAAAACGTTCTAAGTTGGCCTCAATTTTCTTAGGTTTTTTCTGTGTCGATATTTTCTATGACCGTTTTGCATAAATGCTGCTGAATTTCGTTGATACAGACCTCAAGACGTGGGTGGGCGTGGGCTTGTTGGCATAATCCTTACAATTAGACTTCAGAAAAAAACCAAAGAAAAAAGTCTAACGGCGTTAAATCGCATGATTTGGGCGGCCAATTCTGATCACCAAAACGGGAGATAACACGACCAGGAAATGACTCATGCAGTAATTGAATTGTTTCTCGGGCTGTATGGCATGTAGCACCGTCTTGTTCAAACCACATGTCATCTACTTCCATATCTTGCAAATTAGGCATAAAAAACAGTGACACGTTGTGGACGCATTTGTTTCTCAACTAGCCCCAAATGCGACAATTTTGTCGATTAACAAAGCCATCAAAATGGAAATGAGCCTCATCACTGAAGACGATTTTGTTCGAAAAGTCAGTATCAGCTTCTTCCATAATCCATTCAACAATGCTCGCTCTGCGTAATCAGTAGGCTTCAGTTCCTGTGTCAATTGAACTTTGTGCATGAGGCTGCAAATATTTTGTGAAAATACGCTGTAGAAAGTTTCTCGAAATGTCCAATTCTTGACCACGGTGCCGAATTGATGTTCCTGGACTCTCAAGCAACACTCTCACGAACTGCTTCGATGTTTTGTGTAGAACGACTTGTTGGAAGACGGCCAGAGTGTTTATCACTAATTTATCCAGTCTCCTTGAATTTTTCAACTAATCTCTTCACAGTTGATGTTAAGTTAAATCACTATTCCGACGAAGTGTAGTTACCAAACTTTCATTATTTTTAAAATATTGCTCAACAATGAAAACGCATTGTTCTTTCATGTAGTGTTCCATTTTTAATAACCCTGAACTGTCAACTCTCAATGTTTCCAAAATTATGAGTACATTGGAACAAAAATAATAATAAAAATTGTAACAGTAAGGCCCTACAATGATCGCTTGGTTAAACATAATTTGAGGTTTGGAAATCACTAACAACTTTATTTTTATCAGTTGTTTTTTTTTTTTTATTAATAATGGCTGGTATATTAGTGATAGAAAAATAATAGATATAGACAATCGCGACTTATCTACAAATAAAATAATAAAACATTCAGTATTATTAAGTATTATTGTATATTGTAAAGTGTCGATAAAACGTATATCAGAAGTAGCTAACATAAAAGGGTAAAAGTGAGGTGTTTTGAAGTAAGCTATATGTGCTCTACTTTCCGTTGTTACTTTAAACCTGGTTTATAACGCTTTGTTCATTAAAAATGATTAAAAAATCAATGAGAGAAAATTTGAGAAGTCAAGGGCAGAAAAAAAACGAAAATTAAATAAAATTAGAGATAAGATAAATTATCTTAAATAAAACAAGATATTATCACAACACAATGAGTCTTATCTGTTGCCACTTGAAACGTAGACAAACGCATATTGCTATTGTATTTTTGGCAATGTCGTTATAGATACACAAATATTTATATAAGAATTACTCATCAAAAACAATTTATTATAATATATACGCACGTTGAATACAAGACCAACTCAAGAAACAATAAACTGAGATAATGAAAGTTAAAGTTTTGATGAAATAAAGGAAATTAAAAAATAGAAAACATAAAAATCTGTAGCTACAGTGTTAATTTAAAATATGTACATAACCTCTGATAAGTCGAATGTTCAGTAGTAAATATTGAATAGCAGATTTAACATAATAAAATATAAAACAAATATTTTAGTGTAATGTGTAAAAAAGTGTATGTATGTAAAGACGTTGACACAAAAATTCGAGACACGGAGGCCTTGCACATAGATTGTAGGAGTACTAATGTATATAATTACAAACATAACTCAAAAACGACATTTTTGGGTTATGTCTAGGGTTGCCGGATCTCCGGGTTTGATCCGGAGTTTTCGGGTTTTGTTGCTACATCTTCAGGCACCGGGTGTAATTTCTCCGGGTGAAAAGAAAAACGTAAATGTGGCATTTTCGAGAATCGTCTATACGCCATATTTACTTTTTCAAGAATTGTCTAAAACTCCAGGTGTGTCATGAAATTGATCTGGTAACCCTAGTTATGTCGGACTTGCATCGAGGATGCAATATATTCTTATACATTTAAATTAGAATGTTAAACTTAAAGAATTAAATTAACTTAACCTTCAATTTCTTAAAATTTAGAATTTTGTATCATATCTTACAGAGTGGTAACATTTAATTAATGCTACAACTAAGCTTTTAAACAATATAAAAATGTTGAGAATTGTTTAGAGAAATCAACACTTTCAGTGTGCCCTTGGTTCTATTCATGTCATCAACAAGTTAACTGCCTCGAATTGATCTAGCACAGTTCATTGCCAGAATTAAAATACTTACGAATTTGTATATTTATCAAACTTGGCTTTCATGAGTTTCTAATTCGAAAACTATGGGTATAAAATTAGATTAAAGAGAGCATTCAGCTCTTAAAGTAACGGTACAAATTCCTATTGTATTTTTTCGACAACTAAATATTAATCGCGAAGTTGGCGGTCAGTTTTTTAAGTTTAGTTTGTATTTATTTGTGATACAAAACATCGAAGTGGTAAACACTTTCATTTGCGAGTAATTGACATCTGAAAACTTCGCGTTCGAAAATTAAGCAAAACAATTTACGCAACAGGTATCGCGGAGATAGAGATATAACCTCAAAGTTATTTTTTTCTAATCAATACATGTTTTGTTTTCAATTAAACAATTTATTTCAAATTCGGTACATTTATTATTTGAAAATAAAAATCATTAAAGAATCGTCAAAACTCCCAAGTTCTAAATGACCGCTATTAACGAAAAATATTATTACTTAAATTTTTTTGTTTTTTTTTTTTGAAAAAATTAATAACTATTTAAAATCATTAAAATCCCTACAAAAGATTTTATTGTTCAAGTTGATTTGACAACATTAATCTTATCCGAAAAAAAAACCATTGCGGACCGCGAAGCCGTCAGAAGTCGTTCCATGCAAGGGGCTCGTCGCAGCCACAACTGAGAACGACGCGACGTCCCGAAGGACGCAAACTACCAACCACGAAACACAGAGAGCGCGGGTCGGGAATTTAATTTTTCACCTCAGTTTCCAATGTTCATGTCGTCGCGCCCAAAACCGCTCCTAGTAGCCACAAACCTTTTTTTTTATCTCCAGGCACAGCAGAGGACGACGCGCCGGGGGCATCGCCAAAATCCACCAATCTTTCCAAGATTTTCGCCGTCGCTACGAAAACACGCTCCGAGTAGCCCAAAATCACCCTGCCGCAGGTAACGACACCGCCAGAGGCTATGCAGCTGCCAACGACGCGATTTAAAAGATCCACGTGCGGTGCGGATTTCGGAGACCAAAAGTTCTCTGAATTCGACGAAGTCTGAACTGGAAGGAAGGAAAACACTACAAAGAAACCCATAAGACCACACACAGAGCGATGGTTCATCCCAGTGACGAGAAATCGAAAGGGTGGTGAAATCCAAAATGTTTCCGCATTAAGGCGGACTCCACAGCAGAGCCACTCGCGAAGCAGCCATACCTTGTGACCGAACGTGCACCTGATCCAACCGAGATTTATTAACCAGCGTTCAGAACCTGGCCAGAGTTTGCACTTGCTTCACATTTCATGCAGTATATTATGCCAATATTATAAGCCTGTATTCATTTATTGTATTAATGCCCGAATTGATCAATAAATAATATTTAACAATATATTTCTTGAGTTATATTCTCTTTAAAAAAAATAGCCAAACTTAAAGCTCCCATAGTTTCTCAAGTCTAGGTCCGTTCTACTTACGGCGAAGACCCTCAAAGGGTCTGCTCTTAAACTGCCATAAACACCAACTTTAAAGTTACCATATACTAGCTCCTCAAGCTCGCAGCCACTCTACGGAGGCTATATATGTGAATATATAAACTTCAGTGCCTAGCCAACACATACATAAAGGCAGTGATACAAGACACAAGAGTATAAGTGCTTCCTAAAACATAGGGGTCTAGGGTCAGCTGAAACCTTCAAAACTTTTAACTCAAAAGCAAGTGAAGTACTCAGTGCGTCTTCAGACACAAAATAAGAGGAAGAGCGGCAGACTCCGCGTCATCTTTCTCTGACGTCCCTTGTGGTTAGCGTTAAGGGAGAGACGCCTGCGCTACATGAAAATCCCTTTAACGATGAGCGGACAACTGACATCCCGGCACCGCAGGTAAAAATGGAGCCAGACTCAACCGCTCCATCCGATCCCATACAAAGGGTTACCTACACTATCCAAATGCTAAAGGAGTTACACGACATGACGCAGTCCAGTAAGGGACGTCAACCTCAGAAAACTTTACGGGCAATCAAATTTCACAACATTATGATATGACCAATTTTTCTAGTCAGTAACGACCATTGAAGCCCTATATAACTGTTTTTCTAGCTGCAGTTTGTTACAATCGGTGCAGTGTATTAAATTTGAAAAAAAAGCTTGAAGAGAAAATGTATTGATAAAATATTAATTTACATAAACATCTTTTATTTTATGTAATAACTACATTAATAATTAAATTCCCAGATATGTAACATAGAAACTTCTACCATTATTTTTTCGACGATAATCACCCCCTAAATGTTTTGCTCATAGTCTCGAGACATCCAGTATTTTAAAAATGTAAGTGCTACTTTTTATATTTGGAAGTATTATAGATAATACCTTGTTTCTTCTGTTTCTGAATATATAGAGATACGTATATTGAAACAGAAAATAAAACGTAAAACAAATTACACATCGTTGTGCCATTAGCCTTTGAAATATGCGGGTATGCTTTGTCTCATTTTCCGACATGGCATACGTAAACTGCATACAAAAAAAATAAATTGATTATCTCATCATTATAATACGCAAATCTACTTAAATACATTTTAACACATGTTTTTAAACAATAAGTTTCCATATGAAGTTCTGAAATATATACATAATCGTTTGACAAGGTGTTTATGAATATGTTTCGGTTAATCATTATCGATTTTTAGGATAATTTATTTTCGTTAACAACTCAATTTTTATTGTTTTTGAAGCTCCCCTATTGTAATTCATTATATTTTTTCTAGGCATTTTTGAATTTTGATGTCAGGTATAAAAGAGTTTCTATAATATGGTGCCAAACTGAAACGGGATGGAAAATCTAATTTTAGGCAGAAAGTTTCCTGTTAAATGGGTCCGAAAATGCTGAATAAAGATATAATTATTTTTTTATATAATCCCAAAACGGCTCATAAAATTGAAAGAAAATTCGATACAGGTCTTTCAATTATCGATTATTATACAATAACATAATGGAGCAACAGTTTTTTCCCACAACGTCAGTAGCGGGTATGTATACATAAAGTATAATTTGTTTTTTTTTATCTTAAATTTTTTTTTTCAGCCTTGTATGGTGACCTAATGATGAGGTATAATTTGGACCTCGAAACTAGTCGTAGGTAATCAATATCCAAAATAACGGATTGTGAGAGACTGGTAAAAAAATGTAAAACAATTCATTTTTATGAGAATTTCAATATGCAGAAAAAAGGTACTTTTGTTCGCTTTCAGTAATAATAATGGTTTCCGAGAAAATTGGCAATAAAAACTTTTATGTACTATATGTATATCCCGACAATAAAAAATGCTGTGGATTGCTTTCAAACTTTGCAGACTTTGGCTTTGTATTGCAATTTCCTCGAAAACGGTGCAGAGTATCGACGTGACTTTCATGGCATAAGACTATTACCGAGATTCAACAATTTTGAAATTATTTAAAAGAAACGTGTTTCTGATAGTGCACCGTTATCGCCTTGTAACTTTGTTTTTGTGCCCACATTCATAGGAAAAGTTTTGCTTAAAATATTTGCTATTACCTGATCAGTTTTAAAAACATAGCACTCCGAAACTAGGCAGAGTAAAGCGGGCCACCCGGAATTAGTGTGGTAAATTATATCAGTGCACTATCAGCGTTGCCAGTTGTGACTTTTTTAAAACAATAAGAAAATTCCATTTTAAAGTCAACATAGTTTTTTGATCAATGCTGTTTGTTAAAAAAATATTTTTTTACAAGATTTATTAAATACTAACAAAACATTTAAGACATTACGGGAGCTTTGAGCGCCAATACGCTAATGTTAGACGTAAACAAACTCAAAGTGAGAACCAAAAAATTTTAAACGTCACAATGGAGAATCCTTGAGGATTAGCCACAAGATTTCAAGTATGTCGTATGCAGGTAAGTAAACAGAGTTTTCTATTAGATTATTTGTTAGGTACTATTTCACAGTTTTATCTTATTTAGAAGCATTAAATTTTCGTTTATGAGGGATGATAGGTCTCATGGCCATTCAATAAAAGTAACGCGCCAAAGAGCAGTAATTCGCGGCGGGTGGTATGGAAATTCGCTATTTAATAAAATATACTTTTTTAACAATCTTTCCTTTAAATTATGAAATTTGATAAAAACGCATACAGCAGTTCCCTAATGTGCATGAGCTACGACTCACGCCCTTCGTTGTTTGAGGTCACTCTAGCTTGTCAAGTGGCGGGGTATGAAAATTACTATAAAAAGGTTAAAAAAATCAGTTTTCAAGACGGAGTTTGCAAAAATAAACTTATGGTGCATGTTTCTGAAGGTTAAAGGTAACGTCCGTATAAATATGACTATCATTCAAGGTTACACCCTGTATAATTTCAGTTACATATACTTCTTTTTAATTCAAGAAAATGTATAAAATAAGAATGTCTAATATAAAAATACACTCAATCATTTATTCTAAGTACATACGATTGAAATATTAATTTTGCTCAAATTGTGTTTGTACCATTTTTATTTTGTGTAAATAAAAGAATAAAACATTTAATATTATATATACTATCTTAATAGTTTTCACTTTGGTAAAATAACTTACAAATCTCTTTTTGACTTTTGAAGTAAAATTTTTGTATTTTTGTATTCTAAAATATCAAATTTCTTATTTTGCCATCGGAAAAAAACACCACGCCAAATATTTTGGTTCAAGACTTAAAATTACGTTCAAGTATTGTAGAAAATCTTATTATTTTGGAGTGACTCGAAAATTTCATTTAAACTCGCCCAAGAGCACCGTGTATAATTACTACATATAAGTTAAATATTTCTATAAATATTAATATAGGCCTACTGCAGAACCTTTGCAATCGTTACCTTGATTGACTCAATATCAAAAGTTCATGGTACAAAAACAAATATTATACCATTGTTACTTTAGAACTGACCTGTTTCTTTTTTCATTTCGATTAACCCTCAAAGGTCAAATTGCAACTAACTGCTAATCATACTCATCTTTATTGGACATTATTCGGTACAATGAAAATCGTATCTCATTAAGGATGTAAAGTATATATGCTCTTTCTGATTTATTAAGTAGGCTAGTAACATTGTTATTGGTTCCTTACAGATTCTGTATAGTAAATTGTTTTAGGTAATTGGGTAAAAATAACATTTTGGTTAAAAATAAGTAGTTCATAAATGTACAGCACAACTTTCTGTCTGAAGGTCATTAATCGTAAATATAACCAGACGGGTATACCTGTTAAGGCGGGTATCCACTTGTGGCAATGCTCCGTAACGTAACAACGAACATGTTACGGCCTGTTGCAAAAGGTGACACGGTTCGCTGCGAAAGTATGTGTGGTTTTTGTCGTATCATTCATTCCGTAACGTAACAAAATAAGGTTACGAGACTACACAGGAACATAAACTCGCAGTATGAACCTGACTGCAATAATGGATTCGTCACTGCAATTGCAATTAGCAGCAGCATCATATATTTTTATTCATCATACAATTTTGAAGAATAAGAAACGGAAATCTCCGGAAATCTTTTCTTTACTCCACTCCATGGCACAAACGCAGAAAAACACACTATTCCTAGTCACTGCAGAAAACAGACTGACCCCAGACCATATACAAAAGACTGATGAAACAAAAAATAAGACAAAATCACATGTGCAACGTTACGGTCAAAAGGGTGACCCCGTCTCAACATGTGGCAGAAAGTACTGTTGCATCCCTTTGATGCGACGACTAAAAACCGACAAGTGATGGTTCGTCCCGGATTAGTTACGCGTGTCAAATTTGCTACACGTACCATGCAACAATTTTCCGTCTCCACTAGCTGTAACGTAACATGTTCGGTGTTACGTTACGGGGCATTTGACACAAATGGATACCCGCCTTTAGAGGCATTCATCTAAATTAAACTGTCCTAAAATAAAAAAGTAGAGCTCTATTTGATACTGTAAACATATAGTTGGCAAATATTCCCCTGATCACGTCTGTGATTTACTGGTATTCGTTTATTTCTTCATGTAAGATTTTCGTCTAAATCGTAACAAATAAAAAAAATATACATATTTTTCTAAAAATGTTTCAATGCTCAATACCTATGTACACTCTTTAAAGACCGCCTTCCCTTCAATTTTGTCGCCGATTTGTTTTGACTTGGCTACAACTAGAACGAACTCGAAACCTCGTCCTGTCATCTTATGAAGGAAATACTTGCCGAACCTCGAATCGTGGGAACTCGTCCTAAGATAATTGAGATAAAAAGAATTCTATAGAATTAATTCAAAAGTTCAATTCTTGATTCAACAAATATTTTCTATACCTCATTCTGCACATTTCATTATTTCTATCGCCTATTTCGTAGAGACTGTCCATTATGCAAAAAACATACGGTTTAAAAATGGTAAGAAGCCATTAATGCTACGATTTTATCACAAAACAAATTTTTCCCTGTTTTAACAATTTATTAATCCATTAAGCATTGCATGTTGTAGAAAAATGTACATTTAATACAGATGTTAAAATTGTATAATATATTTTTCACTTAAAAAGAGCACATAGCTTTTTCTACAAAATATCATGTATTATTAATTTTTCTATATAAATAGTTGTTAATTTGTTTCTAGCTACTTTCATCAATTCAAAAAATTTAAACAAAACTTGTTTTTTTTAGTACAACATTGATTCCTAATGGCATAACTGTATTATAGATTGTTCACCTTTTAACGTTAAATTGAGCAAAGTACCGTAACGGAAGTGAAAAAAATAATTAGCAAAAAAAATAACGACGTGGAACCTTTTCATCGTAATTTAAAATTTTCGAAATACATAAATGTCAAAATGAGCTCCTTTTTTTAAAAAAAATAGGAGTAATTTTTTAAGTGAAAAATGGTGTAAACTTTTTTTCTTACATTTGATAGCAACATTCATGTGTAACATTTAGCAAAAAAAAATAGAATCACAAAATACATAATTTTGTCTTCCACACTTCTACAGTTTCCTTCGCAGAAACCCAGCACAAGTAGCATATCAACTTGTTCGCTAAATGTAAATTTTGCAGTCATTTTCAACAACAATCAGAGGCAATTATTGTTGAAATAAAATAATTTTGTTAATTGACAAGTTTGAAAGATAAATTCATTGCCTACTACTGACTTTTTGATTATATTCTAATGAACACTGTTAAAATCTTGTGTCAGTTAACACGGTTTTTCTTGAAAACCATAAAGTTTTTTAAAATTTAACAAGAGAAAAAAAATTTAAAATTAAATTCTGCTGTGAATTAATATTATTATTTTTCAATTCGGCCAATGAAAAAAAAGTTCGGTACAATTTTAGAGGTGAGCCATCCCCAATAAACACCTTGTAGTCATAGTCAAAGAAGACCAGTAATAAACCTAAATCATGTACCAAATTTGGTTCTTCTGCGGAAAAGTGTTGCAGAGATATTACTTTTTTTTCGAAATTTAGGGCTGCACTTTGGGGGCTAATTCCTCAAGGGTGCAACTTTGTATACAGGGTGAGTCAATTTTTTGTAGACAAACTTTAACAGGAGACAGAACACATGTTTTTAAAAAGAAACGTTCCTATAAACATATGTCGTAGAAGGCTTCGTTTCCGAGATACAGGGTGTTGAATATATTTTTTTTCTCGAATTTTCATTATAACATAAACGAATGCTTAGATTTTTTTCATATTTGGGAGATAATGCCTATTAATTAAGGGGCATAAAACAAACGATAAGAAAGTTCAAAAACTTGCACAGTGGCGGAGTGGAGGGGGTATTCAACCACTTTCTTAAACAGAACTTCTACGCTAATGACTATTTTTTTAAAAAACTGTTATTTTCATTATCTACATACAGTTTAACAAAAATAATGTCCCTTCTGTCTCGAAATTCCTGTGCGTGTCCGAGTTATTTTGATTTTTAGAGTTTTTTATGTGGTACTAAATTAAGTAATTTATTTATTATCAATTATCGGCTAAATATTTAATTCTTTCAACGAAACCTACCTCAATATGGTTTGTTAAGGATTCTAAAAAGCCGAAATCTCTTATTCTCCATCTCTTTCCAAAGTAGTCAAAATAAATATTTGTTATATCAAGCCATACTCAAATACAAGACTTTTATAAGTTGAAATCTGTTTAGTACACTAATTTTAACAATCCTTATTTATTATGTCCTAAGTAAATACTAATGTACTGCAACTAAATTTAAAAAAAAAAACATTGAATGAACATTGATGTTAATTATGGAGAAAATTTTTGAATTTATAACAATATTCAATTAACAATTGTGGAATTAAAAACAATTTTTAGCAATAACGATTTATAAATAACAATTACGACAATTAATAACAATATCACTAGTATAATAAAATTTGACACTTTGTTCAAAATGTAAACCATTCTTTTCAATACACATTTCACTGCGACATACAATAGAACGTCTTAAGTTAACTAAATGATGCACCCTTATTTCATTGCAAACATCTCTGATGCGATTGTGAAGTTCTTCAAGTGTATTAACCGGAGTGGTATACACTTTTTCCTTAATGAATCCCCACACAAATAAGTCAAGTGGCGTTAAATCGGGGGATCTGGGAGGCCACGCCACTGGACCTCCACGACCTATCCACCTCCCCGGATAGTTATTGTTTAGACAATCTCTTATATTTCTGCCATAATGGGCCGGGCACCCATCAACCTGAATCCAAGACTGTCCTCTTAAATTCAAAGAAATGTCTTCCCACATATTACCATGCTCTTCTAAAAATTGTAGGAATTTTCTGAATTTACACGTTGTGGCAAGAAATAAGGTCCAAACACGTGGTTGCCGTAAATTCCAATACAGATATTTGTACTAAATTCGTGTTGAAAACTTCTTGGTCGAATGGCATGTGGGTTTTCATGTGCCCATACATGCAGATTGTGAAAATTTACTATACCACGACGAGTAGAACAGGATTCATCAGTCCACAGTATGTTGGATTAGAAATCTCTATTATTTTGAATGGCGTTAAGAACATACAATAATTAAATTGTCTTCGTTCGGCGTTACCTGGATATAAACCTTGAACAGGTTGAAAATGATATGGGCGTCTGTGATCCCGTTTTAAAACTTGGGAAATTTCACTTTTAGGTAGGTTTCGTTGAAAGAATTAAATATTTAGCCGATAATTGATAATAAATAAATTACTCAATTTAGTACCACATCAAACACTAAAAATCAAAATAACTGAAACGCACAGGAATTTCGAAACAGAAGAAGAGACAATATTTTTGTTAAACTGTATGTAGATAATCAAAATAAGTTTTAAAACAAAAATAGTCATTGGCGTACCCCCTCCACTCCGCCACTGTGCAAGTTTTCAAACATGAAAAAAATCTAAGCATTCGTTTATAAGTTATAATGAAAATTCGGGAAAAAAAATTATATTCAACACCCTGTATATGGGAAACGAAGCCTTCTTCGACATATGTTTATAGGAACTTTTCTTTTTAAAAACATGTGTTCTGTCTCGTGTTAAAGTTTGTCTACAAAAAAACTGACTCACACTGTATAGGTAAGATTGGTTAAATTATAAAATTTTGGACACCCCTACATGTACCTGCACTGTGTCGGTTCTTATGCGGGGCACCCTGTATAATATTGAGTAGATTCTGCTGTAGCGGCACATTATTTCCATATATTTTTAGAACGCTATATTTCAATTTCAACTTAGTACTTGTATATTTTACATATATTTACAAAATAATTAGGTACACCTTTTTATTATGTAGTATCCCAGAATTATCAACATATGTAAAAAATTAAATTCAATAAAAATCACTTAATATTATATGAGAATGAAATTTCATATTGATTTTTTTTTCTGGGAAACAAAATGTATTTTAAAATATTCGAAATATACCACAAATTACCTATTTAATACTGCATAATAAACCGTTATTAAACAAAAAAGTAATAACTATTAAAAAACCTATATCACAAGGAAGCATAACGGTTCGTTATTCGAATTTCAAAAATAATTAGAATTCTTCAAGCATAACTGATTGTGAGTTCCCGAAGTATAGAGTTGTTTTTGATAGAACCTCAAATAGAACTAAACAATTTTCGTGAAGATCTGAGAAAAATCTAAAAGTGACTTGCAAATGTGTATGCTACAAAAAACTAACTACATATTCATAGCTGACACTTACAGTGAAAACTAGTATTTTCTGCCGCCGATGAGCGCCAACAAAATTCTTAAAAACCATTATTCGTAAACTTTTTAATCATATCATAATACAGCAATACCGATTGATCGAACAGTTCGGCTTACTACTTTTTTATGACCTCTTAAAAAATTATTAAAAAGTATACTTTTAAAACTACGGAAGAATTCTGTTGGAGTTCATGGCAGGCAAAAAACAATGTACAAGGTCTGTTGAGAAAATAGCAGTGCTTTATTTTTTTTTAACTTTATCATTAATTTTATACATTATTGCTTCTTGTCTCCAAAGTAGTCCTTTCCCCTATTCCCACACTTTTCCCAGCGGTGTTTCCATTTCGCGAAGCAGTCTTTTATTTCAAATAGCCTTTAAGTTCTGTGACGAATTTGCCCTAATGTCATCAATAGTCTTAAAACGGCGTCCTTTCAACACTGACTTTAGTTTCAGAAATGAGAAAAATTCGCAAGGAGCCAGGTGTGGCGAGTAAGGAGGGTGAGGGAGGACAGTAATCTGATTTTTGGCAAGAAACTGACGAATTGTCAAAGCCGAGTGTGTGGGCGCATTGTCATGGTGCAAGAATTATGAGTTATCTCGCCACAACTCTGATCTCTTTTTGTGGATCACTTCACGTAACCGTTGGAGAATGCCTTGATAGTATATACGGATCACTGTTTCACTTTGACGCAAGAATTCAAAATGCACAATTTCATTAAGTCGAAAAAAACATGGAGCATCACTGGATCGAAACTAACGTGCTTTGTTGGGGCATGGAGATCCTTAGCCAATCCAATGTGATGATTGAACTTTTGTCTCAATGTCGTACACGTACCAGCTTTCGTTTCCCGTTATGATCCTTAAGTGAATGTTTCATCGTCATTGGATTGTTCAAGGAGTTGCCGACAAACGTCCACACGATTGTCTTTCTGTTGTTCGGTCATTAAATTAGGAACACATGTTGCTGCAACTCGATGCATGTACAATTTTTCAGTAAAAATTTCATGGCATGGCCCAATCAAGATGCTAACCTCTTCTGCAATTTCTCTGACAGTCAATCGGCGATTTGCACGCACCAGATCTTTGACATTCTACACGTAGGACTCATTGGTTTCATCAATTGACTGGTGACCACTTTTAAATCATCAAGAGCATCATCTGCGTAAGCTTGTTTCAAAAGTTGAAACGTTTCCGTCAAAGTTTCACGCAAAATTTTACGTTTCTAAAAATCGTCACTAACATTTAAACACGTACTCAAATAACAATATAACTAAAACCTAATGATATATCAACAATCCAAGAAGAGGAGTGCAATGCAGTGCTGCCAACCGCATATCACTAAATATCTCTATTAGCGCGTAATTCAAATAGTTCGGTTATTTTCTATGTGTTTTTATGTGTTATTTTGACATTTCACTGTTGACAGTATAAGTTAGTGTTTTCTGCTGACGATGTATTTGTAGCTTAAGGAAATAGTAAATGATCGACTGTTTGAAAACCTTCAATGATTTATGAATTTCGTATTACATAGATTATATTCCAATTTCTAATACTATCCATCATAAGTGTCACCCCTATTTTTTTTTTCATTATTTTTCGGCAAAATAAAAAAAACCTGCGGATAAAAATTGTAGGAATATTATTAGACCTAAGTTGTACAGACAGTTATTGAGCATCGGTTTAAGTAGTTACAGAAGTAAAATGTCTTTTTTTTTATGTGAACACTATATCTTTACACATCAAAATATGCATTCTTGCAATACATTGATACATATAAGCAAAGTCTACAGAATAAATATTCTGTAAACTTTGATATAAGGTTTGGTGCGTCTGCCTCTATTAGTAAAGGACATATGGCCAACACAATGTGACACAAGCCTTTTCAGTCCGCAAAGAATCTTCACTATTCAACAACTGTATATAACTAATAATTCTTACAATAGTAGTAATTTCAGTCCCTTTGGATCCTCTAAAAATGGAATGTATTCTATATAATTATATTATAAAAAGAATGTGGATATAGATGATGATATAAATATTTTACTGATGTGTGTCTACAATTTAAAAATAATATTTTTAAATGATTCACACAATACGTTGCGTAATATTTAGTGTGCCAAAAGAAATATTTTCGAGTGTATTTCCTCTACAAAATAAAATTATATAGATTGTTTTTAGTCATTATAGATCATACATTATTTTTTTATTAATTAAATAAACTTCATGCTAAATAAAATATACAGTGCTTTCGAAAAGTAACGAATAAATTCATTATTTTTTAAATTGAGAAGTTTTCGAAAAAATCCCCTGGTACGTCGATTTTGTTTTTAAAAAAGGCACCTTTTGACATACGACCCATATTTGTGACGTCATCGTTGTTCGAGATATGATGTCATAGACAATTTTTTTAAATAGCAACCCCCAATTTTGACCATACCATTTGAAAGAGCGTGTCATTCTACATACATAGATAATGAAAATTATGGTGTTACATAACAGAAATTTCAAGAAAATAATGTTTGAAGATTTTAAAATTTAATTTTCACAATACTGAAAATGATAATGATTATGTAAAAATCGACTAAATTAAATGTTCAAATTGTGCACCGTTGGCTGCCTGACAATAGCCAAGACGATTAATAAATTTTTTTTTGGACATTATCAATAACTTCAGGAGGTATACGATGTATCTCGTGACGAATTCTTGCTTTTAAATAACCGGTCTAGTAACGTATACTTTGCTTTTTAAGTATCCCCACAAGAAATAATCTAGGGGTGTCAAATCAGGCGATCTGGCTGGCCACTCAATCGGCCCCCTTCTCCCTGTCCAACGATTCGGGAACAGCTCATCTAAATAAGCACCGACAGGTGTTGCATAATGGGAAGGTGCACCATTTAGTCGATTTTTACATAATCATTATCATTTTCAGTATTGTGAAAATTAAATTTTAAAATCTTCAAATATTATTTTCTTGAAATTTTTGTTATGTAACACCATAATTTTTTCTGATCTGTGTATGTAGAATGACATGCTCTTTCAAATGGCATGGTCAAAATTGGGGGTTGCTATTTAAAAAAAATGTCGATGACGTCATATCTCGAACAACGATGACGTCACAAATATGGGTTGTATGTCAAAAAGTGCCTTTTTTAAAAACAAAATCGACGTGCCAGGGGATTTTTTCGAAAACTTCTCAATTAAAAAAATAATGAATTTATTCGTTACTTTTCGAAAGCACTGTATAAAATAATAAGAGTTTGTATTTTACAAATATAAAATACAGGTGTAAGCATTAACGTCAGGAATTTTTAAAGATCGTGATACCTACAAAAAAAATTATGAATGATTAACATTAAATCACACTCTTTAATATTTTGATATAAAATGTAATTAATTATACCAATTATTAGAGATATTTAGAACCCCTTACTTGAGAACCCCTTTAACTTTATTTAACATCAGTAAATGCAGACGCATTACATAAATAACAAATGATTCTAAAAATGATTCTAAATGATTTTGAAACTCCTTATTATTTATTACATAATGGGTTGCTACTAGCAAATGGTTAAAAAAAATACCTAACTTGATTATAGAAAAAGATCACGAAATATTAGATATACCTAATATACAGGGTGATTCATTAACTGTACGGAGCGGTTGTATATAGGGAACTAGACGTACTATGATTATGGGGTAAAGATTCTACACGAATTTTCCAACACGAATAACACTAATTTTGCGCGTAGCAAAAGCTGTCACATTTCATTTGACATAATTTTTCAGTTGTCTATTTTTATAGGGCATAGCCTACCTCTTTATAGAAACAATAATCTTTATAAACTCAGATATTTGGAACTAATAAAAAATGAAACATTGCAGTTATGAAAAATATTTCAAAATATAGCAAGCACTTTTTTAAAGACAAGTTGGTATAGTTTTACAATTTAATTTTGGCTTGGACTATGTCATCGTTATTTAGAGCACTAACTAAAGGAGGATGTTCTAGCACAACTTCACTATTTTAGTAATAACTTGAAAACGAAAAAAGATATCGACCTCCGGTGTGTGTACTTGTTTTCCTTAATAAATGGTCTATCAAACCATTGATAAAAAACTATATCATTGGATTTAATTTTTTTAGTAAACGGAGACAATTACAAAACTTTTCTGATTAGCGTCGTCTACTGTTGCGCAGGAAAATCATATTTTTATTCTCGTATCATAAATATAAATTTTACTAATAGTTCTTTAAAATGAGCCGTCGTTTCTTGAAATCGATTAAGACATTTAGAAGTTATGACAATTTAAAAATTTCAAGATGGCGCAAAAAACAAAATGCCATCGACGAGTGAAATTGCTGATGGTGTATATTGATGTGCTTATAGTCCACTCTCTTGAATATCTATATCTCTCACAGTTTCATCAAACCCAGGTTATTATAATTGTAAGAAAATCAAAGATAACACATAATTTGGTTTGAGAAAACCTTTGTTATGTTCCATCTCCATCTCTATTTAGGTATATAACTTTTAATATTATTTTTTTTTATTTCAAAGGTAAGGAGAAAATAGAGGCCAAGACTTATGGCGGACAACCCCCTACAAATTATTAAACATTCTAAAACGCAGCAGTGAACTCACAAGGCATATCAAAAATATATTTTCGCCATTTCCCACTATGTTGTTTTCCATAACATCATTAGTTAGTAATAGATAAGTGTACTTGCCTCTTAAATATATCTGATATTATAAGAAATCGCAAAATCTGGTTATAATATACAGTGGAACCTACAAGTCAATCGCTTTGCTTGTGTGTATAAAAAGTTTCACGAAGTCCTGTTTACGTTGATTCCAAATATATATACCTTATTACAATATATGAGACAAGACGGTCCCAGGAACTATATTTAGACTCAACAGCCGACCAACAAGTTTTGAAGGCGCTCAAGAAATAATTTTATCACTGGGCGCCTATGCCCAATTTCATATCTCCAAAATGCTTTTCGGTAATGATAAATATTAAAAATGGACGACTAACAGAAAACGATAATATTACCTTGGTTAGTTTTATGATATAGATATTATAGCATTTGGGTAGATATAGGTACCTGTAGACAATTAACACATACGTATTTGTTTAGTTCAGCTTTGCAATTTCTTACATCGATCTCTTACTTCATAAGAAACATCAATAATTTTCCATCATCACCAATATTTTATTATATAAATATATTTTTTAATAATTAAGGCAGTAATTCTCTGACAAATCTAATTAAAATATAATGAGTATATCAATAATATAGACCAGAAAATCTAACCCGAAAATGACCAAACAGGCGGTCGACATTGTTTAAAAGTTGATCAAACATTAGAAATTCGCGTATTTCCACTGTAAAAATCTGAGCGGTACTCGAAGTCGCGCCAATTCTTTTATTGGTAGATTTGCAATAAATTACTCTCTTAAAATGCGCATTGGAACGTGATACATTCATTTTTTGTGGTTGTTGGCTGCATAAATCAATTCCTCTTGTCGCGGAGTATCAAATTGAAAAAAATATATTATTTAATCTTTTATAGATCCCGAGAAAAGTAAGACTAAAGTTGCGCTATCGATGTTGAACATGCGCGACAACTTTTTTCGAGAGTGAAAAACGCGATCGATCAGCTTCCCCCACCACACCACCGCGCGGCACTTAATGGAAAATCGAGTTTCGAAAATTGTTTTATATGACTTTTCTCTTGCCCGTACAATTAATATTTACTGTACTTAAAGCACTCCGGCTGCTGATTAAGTGCATATTTTATTTTTCGCTCCACAGTTTTTATTCATCATAGACCGTCAACTTTGAAAGTCTATAACTCCGCTGTTTATTAACGAATCATGACGAATCTTTTTTCAAATTGAAGTTTTTTTATGCTCTTTTAGTACATGTAATAAAATACTAAAAAAATTATAAATTAAGGGCGTATTTAATTTTGCATTATTAAGGAAATTTTTTAAATAATTTCCCTTCATTATAAAAATGCATTTTTTTGAGAAAAAAACAATGGAACTCGATAGCTTTTTGTTAAATCTACCAATAAAAAAATTGGCGCGACTTCGGGTACCGCTCAGATTTGTACAGATCGTTAATTAGTTAATTTGTAATAAGGCCATAACTCGCGAAATAATCTCGGAAATAATCCACTTACGGCTTTCACAAAAATTATTTGTCTGCAGTGAGGAATGATTGAGTGTTATCCGAAGAAGCCTGTGTGATAACCATCGCAATTTATTATTTATTTAAAATTTCATAATGGGCGTTTTTTTGCAAGTAACTTTTGACCGGATTGATATTTTTTGATGCTCGATTTTGTAGATCTTTTAAAGACGAACAAAAAAGTATTTTACCATTTCTCTGTAGAACCGTCAGAAAAAAGTTACAGTTGAAAAACGCGAATTTCTAATGTTTGATCAACTTTTAAACAATGTCGCCCGCCTTTTTCTGCGTGCGGATAAGGTCCATATTATTCTACACTATTTTTACTATCCGCTCAGAAAAAAATATGCATGCATACCCCTATATTTCCTATAGTGGTTTCCAATTCGCTTTCTATTGAAAGGAACATTTTGATTTAGCACTCTAAATGTCAAATGAATAAACAAAATGATACAAATAATAATTACTGTTATTGATTGAAATATTAAATTATATTTTTTAAAATGCTAGTAACCTCTAAACAAAAATGAATCGAACCAACGTTCATATAAGAAAAAATTTTTGAAATTAACCCAGCTACCATCTGTCAACGTTTGTCATACAGCTTGTAGAACACCCTATATATTTAATCAATATTTGTTATATGTATGTATGTGTATACAATTGATGTTTTCTTTGTATTAGTTGTTTGATGCAAATAATCTCAATATAATTTGTTTACAGCAGGTATACAAGTAAGTAGAATTCTGTTGCATTGGCTCTAGGAAAAAATAAACAAATACAAATAGGTATTTGAGATAATTTTTATTTCCGTGATTTATTCCATGTGTGCATTTAGGTAACTCTGAAGTCGTCCTAGTAGAAATGTCAAGTTTTATAGAACATTTTTTTTAATTTGTTTTTGTAAACAGCCTGTGGCCTCTATGTAAATTAAATTACGCTAAGTGTAACTAGAAATGTACTGCTGATATCAAAGTCAAAATGAATTACTCACTAATTCAATTTACAACTCTAATCTACCTTCAAGGTCAATTAATAGATATAAATGTTAATAAGATTTTTACAATAAGTAATACTTCTGCGTATAAAATTTAATACCTACATCTACTTGTCAATATAGTTAATTTTCTACACATTAACCATAACTGCCTAGTAATTAAGAAGAAATCCATGCTGATCCAGAGAAATAACTGAATTTATGAACAGATTTAGGTAGACCACGCGATCAACTTGAATTTCGATAACTGCAATTACTTAATAGTTTCTTAAATGTAGAAGGATTATTATGATAAATGAAAACATTTATTTAAAAAAAAATAAAAATGGTTGTTCAAAAATGCGTGGACCAACAATAATTAGTAAATATCTATACAGGCTATTTTACGGTGACGGTGACGGTGACGGCCCATTAGAATATTACAGACTACTTCGATTTGAATTTTGAATACTTAGGCTCTGGGGTTTTCGGGGGTGACAGTGGTAGGTACTTCGTTAAATTCTGATTTGAAAATAATCTTAATGTCTTTCTGCTTATTAGTAGTAAATTGGGAAATCTCATTAAAAATTCTTCAAGTTCTATTTATAATCAAAATATCAGCATTTGAATACGGTTTTTTTAATCAATATTTAACTACCACTGTCAGACTAACAGCATATTATGATGACTTATGACATATTGGTTGTTTTGTTTTTATGTTTGCTAGCAATTTCATTTTCCCAAGAAATTGGATCATTTTCATTACCTACTTATAACAAAAACCATCCATAACAAAAAAAGAAATTAAAAGACATGGCACATGGAAGTGTAATATGGATAGAGATAGTAAAATTCTACTACAGATTTTGATTAAATGTACATTTTGGTATAATTATAGGGGTTGTTCCATTCAGATTCGAAGTTAAGCAAATACGACAATAAATTTTCAACATCCTGTGTAAAATTAAACAGTTTTTAAAGTAACTGTAATAAATGGCAATAGACATCCCTCTATTTCTCTCCCAAATATCAATACTTCAGCTTGCACGATTGGAAAAAACATGCAATTTTGAATTAAGCTATCGAAAAGCAACTTTTTTTGATAGAATTGAAATATCTCGAAGACCATTGGAAATAGATATAGCGAAGCTTGATAAAAGTCCCTCTAAAATTACGAGTAGAATTCAAATATGCAATATCGAGGGTGTTCCATTTAAAATAAGCAAGTAGATGGCAACTTCCGGTATAACAATGACATTATTTTATTAAAAGAGAGCGGCCCCGAAAACTCCGAAAATTTTATCATAATTAAAAGTAGGTATAAATATTGACTATAAAAAAATTATCATGTTCAGTTTGAAGAAAAGAAATAATTTTAACAAAATGTTAATGTTTTATCAACTCAAAAGTCTAACAGAATTCAGACTCAACATAAAAATTAAGAAATTTATATTTTATAAGTATTCTTCCCGAAACCGATGAAACAGTTGAAAGAAATTTTTACTCAACTATGAATGTGAACTGATGAAGTAATTAAATTTAATAATTGAGTTTTAAAATTCTATTGGAAAAACAATGGAAATACGTGTTCCATTGAGATTTTCATCAACGTCCTTAATAATAATAATAATAATAATAATAATAATAAATCATTATTAATTTAGATGAACATTATTTTGGGCATTTTCCTTTTTACATTCGATGTTTCAGTTTAACATGGTTATTCTTCATTAGGGTTGCCAATCGTTCTGAATTTCGGTAGACGTCCACCATTTCAGCAAATTTTTCATCGAATATTCTGCGTCCTGACAAAACTTATAAAAAAACGTCAAATGTCCCTAATTTGTATAATTTTCCAAAATATACGATACACAATCCGGCAATCGTGTCCTGACTAACAATAAAACTTCTGGATTACGTACATTTTAATATTTACATTTTTAATTGATCTCAACTTAAACAAAGAATGTATTTTTCTTGATTATAAAAAATCTCGGTTGGATGTTCTCAAATACCATTTAATTTTAAGTAAAAAAATAGTCAGGAATGTATTTGAATTCGTGTCTTAAATTTGATTATTTGTTTAATTTTAGACAAAACACAACATAACGAGAGGAAATAGTTTTTTCCATGTTAGCGGCGAGCAAGACAAGTTCACAAACTAAAAAAAAAGTATGTCATCTCGAAATGGAATTTTTTTTACTCATATTTCAGAGGGCGACTCCTCAAATTATTTTACGAAAAGAAGTTCATACTAACATAATATCCAAACTAAAAATATTTCCTTTTCAAAACACATGACGTCTATTTTTTTATTTTGTTTTTTAAATAACCGAATATCGGAAATATCTTAAATCGAGCATAAAAAAATGTCTTGGCAATTTTTCATTTGGAACTTAGTTCTGCAGAAAAAATGCTTTCTTATTAAAAATAACACAATAACGTGCACTCAATAATAACAAATCTTTATTGTATACCTATTTGAAAATATTGTTGAACATAAAACGGCAATTGTTTATTTTTCAATTCTTTTACATCTTAGTCAGGTAATGAAAGAGGATTACAAGAAATATCAGTGGCGTGCATATTATACACATATTAAAATAATTGAATATCAACCATACGCACACACCTGTTGAGGTGATTACATTTTAGTTTACAGTAAAACATGCGTTCTAGTAATTAGTTTAATAGTTCAAAGTTTAAGAAAAAGAAAACATACCCTATATTTAAAACTAGACGAAAAAAAAAATAATTATCAATTCCCTGCAATTTGGAAAGGCTGCGTTTTTGGAAATGTGTAAACATAAATATTTTGTTTTCTTAAAATAATTTGCAAGAATCTGAAATATTAAATCTACTTAATCAAAATTTCTGCTTAGAGATGAAAAAGGCATTTTTGGCTGAAGTAAGGAAAAATATCAATTTCGTGTTGACTAACCCGTGAGAAAAATTCTCTTTTGCATATATAAATAGAAAAAATATATTTAATTGAAGTGTATATTTTACATCAACAACACTTGAATACACAATGACCAAAACCGGCTACTCTGATTATCATTGGAATTTTATTTACTAATTTTGCATAATATATACACATTTAATATAAAATTCTATCACATCTAAAGAGTATATCTATAATTTTAAAAATAAACCTATGTGGGTCTTTGTTGTACTTACAATATTTTTTACTTGAATTGGACAATCAACAGAATGTAAAAAAACATTTATTTTTATTTTTTGCTAATTAAAGTTAGCGTAGGTATTGAACAATGTTTCGGTATGATAGTAATCGTACCTATATTTACTGCAGGATACGCAAATGTTAGGATTGTTAGTGAAAACTTTAGCCAACATGTTCTTGAACACTGTCAGCGACAGAGTTAGTTAATATTGTTCGTGACAATGTGGGCGTGGTATATTCCCAATTTTATTAGCGAACAGTGCTATTAAAGTTATAAATATGTTAGGAAAGATTCAAATTTTGCTAACATTGCTCGTAAACATTGTTAACGAAGCAGCTTAATATACTCACTTTCATAATTACTCAAGTTTTACACAGAAATAACAGAATAGAGGTAGGGAGCGAAGGGGTGACAATTCATGCACTCACTTATATGTACACGTGACATAAATAATTTTTTTAATACTTAAACAGGTATTATGGAAGTATTCCTCAAATTCCAACTTAGTATTACTCAAATATTAGTAATATACTCAAATTTGTACACCAAATTACTGCAGCAGCAGTTGCCACTGTCAGTAGGGTTGCCAAATTTTATATTGTTGTTTTAAGGAGAAACAGCTGAAAATTCAGGATAAGGGCAAAAAATAAGAATATTTTTATTTATATTACGAATCAACCAAAACTATACCTATATTTTTAATAAAAGAAAAAATATATACTTTCTACCACAAAATAGGCAATCAATTTGAAACAATACAAATAAAAGAATAAAAACGTTAAAATTAAATTAAATTAAAAATAATAAACGTTGTTTAGGTTGAGGATTAACTAAAAATGTACATAATGCAGTCTTAGTCCGAATGCGATTGCCGGATTGTGTGTCTAGTATTTTTTGGAAAAATATATTGTAAAATTAAAGACATTTGGCCCTCGAGTATATTATATAAACTGCATAAAAAAACAATGTTTTGGCAAAATCATTGATTGCTGCAAGTATTGACAGGATGCAGGGCATTTGACGAAAAATTCGCTGAAATGGTAGACGTCCACCGAAATTCAGGACGGTTGGCAACCCTACCTCTCCGAACTGTCATAGAACTGTGTCCTTTTCTTATTATTTAAGTTCCTCACAAAGGTTTTGCGCATGTAGATTAAAGTAAAATACAGCTAATGCTATGTTGAGTTTAGATTACTAATCTTCAAATTAGTACCTAAGAGCCATTAAAAATATATAAGTAAATCGTTTAAAATTATTATTCAAGCAAATCCTTATTTCATTTAGATCTTTGTCTTCCCATTCTTATACCTAAATAAAAATATGTAGGTAGGTAGGTACTCTAGATAACAGATTAATTTGAAACACTAAGTCAGCAGTATTAGAGATTTTAATTACAAACTTTAGGTGCCTACCTAATTGAAAGATTGTAAAGAGCATACTTCATAAGCATCTAGAAATAAATATAAATAAATATAAATAAAAATGTATTTTTGATTACTTTTCTTCAATCATTAATGCAAAATGCATTTTGATTGGTATAATAGGTATTCTACATTAGTAAACAGAGTACCTACCTATATGGATCTGAAACTTTTGTTCCATAATATGTATTAGATTTAGATACCAATCATCATTTTAATTATACAAAAACGCCTTTACTGAATATTTTTCGTGAGAAGGTAATCGATCGCAAATCATTAAATTGTACCAAAAAAATGAAATACAACATGCAACAGGTGAGCGAACTGTGGCCAAATGAATAATTTTATCCATTTTTTTAAGCAGAAAGTTCTAGTTTAACAACGTATTTTACATTAAATAAACAAAATACAAGAGGACTTACCATTAAAAGGTAACACCAACGATATTCTAAAAAATATTATTAATAAATATAGGCACAAACTACAACACGCCATTTTTGTTTTGGTGTTAAAACTAAACTAGAAGAAAAATTGAGAACTGTCTGACCGGCTGACGTCGAGAAATTATCTCTGGTTTGTTGATTGCGATGGTGCCAAATTTCTGATATTGTCATAAAAATTACTGTCAAACTATAAAATCGCTGATTTACCAAAAAAAACCTAAATACAAATTACAATTTATTATTGAATTGATCAACTCAATATAATTGCCCTCTAAAATGGGAGCATATAAAATTTTGAAATTAATCATAAAAATAAAAATTACAAAATACCCAGATTACGAATAATAATTTACTTGTAACCATCATTTAACTATATGTTATGTTATAGGTACATATGTAATAGGTATATAAATTTAACCATGTGTTATTTTGTTTTTTGTACATTTAGTGTGCAATAAAGTACGCAAATAATGCGGTCTGATAAATAATAACGCCGTATCCCGTCTCCCGCTAATCTGCAATTAGAATAAGCAGCAGAAATGGTTATTTTTATTTAGAAATCTGATAAATGTAAAGACTAGGACTAGATAACTAGAAGTTTTACCGATACATGCAAAAGTATAAAATAAATAACATATTAAACATTAATACTGCATAAACTTTCAGTTAATAAAAAAAGTAAAAATGTGCAGAAGCTATACGACGCTGTTGCATAAATAAAGTTATATAAAAAACATAAATAGCCAAGATTATTTCTTATTTATTTAACATAAATTAAAAATATTTCAACCAGTTTCAAGGATCCGTTTTTAATTAATCACTTTTCTTTGTAGTGCGTGGTCGTCACCCAAAAATGTTAGACGCGTTTATAACATCATTGTCTGAAAATATCCAATTTATAACAAAAAATTCATTTATTTTATAAAAACACAACAATTATTGAGCATTGCATTCCATATAATAACAATATGTTTTATTATATGTATATTTTTACGTTTCTGTTAAAACGCTCAGAATTGCGTTTCAGTTTCTATGTCTAATAGTAATAATAATAAAAGATCAAAAGAATGTGGCATAACAGATAGCATGTGAACGATCTTTTTCAGTTTTGAAATACATCAAAAACCGTTTACGGAATTCTATAAAAGACGAAAGGCTTGAATCGTTCATGCTTATGAATATAGAAAAAAGTTACTTACCAAAACCAAAATGAAGAAATTATAAACAAATTAGCTGCAACCAGTCCATTACTTTCTAGGTCTCTTATTTATTAGAAATTATATAATATATTAACAAGGTTCTAGATATTTTGGTTTTATTATAAAATGTTATATCTCAATGTTTTGTTTGTTATTTCGTTTAACCTAAGTAAGTAGTCTCTAGAGTAGGACTGTTTTTTGTCTCAGATTTGTGATTTATTTGTTTGTTAACTCATTTTAGTCATGATGCACAAGAATTTTATTTAGTTTTAATTTCAAAAAGTTTATCTGTTTGTTTTATTTTTCTGATTTTGAATAAATATAAAGCATGGATTATGCATACACTTATTTTAAACCATTTTTATTTGTTACAATAGAAGGTCTACGAGGGTAGTCAATGTAACCGTGGGCCGCTTAAAAAAATAATATCCCGGGCCGCCTCAAAGTTACCCATCCGCCCCTGGGCATAAGTATATGTTATATAAAGATTTTACTGTTGATGGATTTCCTATCAGCAACAATACGGGTATATATTTCCAGTACATGTCAGACGTTTTTGGTCACACATCCCGTGCTATTAGATCTCAATAACAAATCCTATGTTATTGAAGATGTAAAAATGTATGTACCTTTAGGAAAAAAGAAGGATGCTAATGAGACGTTCGATTCTTTTTTATGATAAAAAAATTAATTTCTTTAAAAAATTATTATAGTGAATAATCATCTGTGATGCAAAGACAAAGAATGGCTTTTAGAACATTTTAAATTTTCAAAACTCGGTCTGCTTCTGCTAGTGTAACATACACTGTATAAATGTAGCTTATTCTTATTATTATTTACCTGATGTGAATGTTGAAACGTCTATATGCAGTGATAATTTCTGGAGAGAACTATGATGCATCTATGTTATAACAATGTATAGGTACATCTACATGACGTTATTGTGAATCCACACTAGATAAATATTCATTTTATTAATCAGAGACATGATTAACCAAACCTAAGATAAAAATAAAGAATTATGTCATATTTTCAAAATTCTTGATTTTTTTTGTTTTAGATTTCTTTATATTTCAATTTAAAATGGTTAAATGGCAACATAGCATAAAAATACTGTTCAGCTATTTGTACCTGTTTAATACCTGCAAACCTGCGTCGCTTGCGCCTTGCTTCTTGCTTGTCTCTTGTCTGACATCTGACATCTGTTGACTGTCAAAATACAAAGTGCTTGAATTTATATGTCAATATTTTGTGTCCGCCGGATCTATTTCTATTGAATGAAAATGTAATCCTTCAAAGTTTGTTAAAAAGATTATAAAATGAATGCGAATGAATATGTAATGTTAAGCCCTATTGAAGATTTTTTTTACCTAGTAACGAATGTTGTGCGGGGAGAGCCGGTAATAATTTGAGTGAACATTAAATTATTTTATCATAAATGCAATAAATAACTGTGTGCATAAGAGGTGCCCGTTTGCTTGGTGCTGCTAGTAATACAATTTATTTATTCTCGTTTTTTTTTTAAATTAAAATGGCGGATCCACTTGTATTACTTTATTTAGACATAATTTCATAAACGTTATGATTTATAAAATAAAATATAGACAGGTTCAAAACAGGGCCTTAGACAGATGAAAACTTCAGTCAGAGCCCTGGATTTTGGGGCAGGGTTAATGATTTTAGTAATTATGTCCTGACCTGTCAGAGATGTCCAAAAAAATATAATCTGTCTTTCAAGCAGAGTGAACATTTTCTCGGACAAGGCACTCTCCTCTGCTGGCTACAACCCTGGCTCAAAATACAATCTTATAAATATTTATATTTTCTTCATTAGTTTTAACGATTCTATTTTTGAATTTGTATATTTTATTTAGAATAACTGATGACACTCATCATAAGTATTTTTACTTTTATAATGTTCTACAAAAAATATTTTTAATGTTTCATAAAAGAAAATAGGTAATTTTAAGATTGTAATTTGATTTTGTATTTGTAGACGGTAGAAGACTTAATTCTACTTCTTGGAACTTTAGTTGCATTTATAGCATTCATATTATGGTCTTGCTTTCCCGTTCACCATAAAGATGCCCTTCTGCCTGTTTTGCAAGGTCCAGATAAGAGTGGTAAGGATGAAGAAAAATACAATCAGATATCATCAGACTATGATTTAGACGAAATGTGAAATCATGTACAAAACTATCTGGAACTATATTATATACATATTCTACCTAGGTATTTCTAGTAAGTAACCCTTTTACCTTAAATATTTAAAATAATTGTTTATAATTAATACAGATGTTTACTTGCTATTTGAAAAATGAAATATATTTTTAATGATATCTGGCAGTAGATTCTCAGTGTATTTTTTTTTATAAATTTCTACTAAGGACTAAAATGTTCATATATAAGTATTGCTTGTTTTACCAATTCTATTCTATGTCTTAGATGTGTCATGAATGCAGGAAATTGTTCTAATATTCATAATGGTTATTTATGATGAAATTTATTTACATGAAGTTGGGAAATTAAATACCTTAAATTTATAATCTAATTTATCCAGATTAATATAACCAAAATGAATTAATATTAATCAGATTTAACCTAAGGTGCAACTATTTACCCTAAAGAAAAAGCAAAACACTGGAAGATAATGTTAAATAAATGATGGAATTACAAATACTCAATTTCAAAATTAGTAAGAATTTTTATAAATTATTGATACCTAACATTTAGTCAACCATAATGTTAACCATGGAGTTGAAATTGTAGATTCCACAAAAAGTAGAGTTTTTAAATAATATAACAGATCATTTCTCACAAGGTTCCTATTTTGAAATATATTGGACTGTCTCAAGTTCAATGAAATTAAACTAATTCAAATTTATTTAATAAATATTTATAGTAGGTACTTAGTATAGAAAAGTTACAGAACTTAAATTATTTTCTAAAAATGAAATTACATAAACTTGATTTAATGATCTTAATTAAAAAATTATTATGAGTATAATGAATCTAAAGATGTACTCACACTTTAAAATATATTCTGTCTCAATGTCCCAATAATGTTAATGAAACCATTTGAAGACAAATCTTTAATATTATATTCACTTAAATATTATACATTATTCTGCATGAAACAATCATATACTGTGTATACCTATTTGTCAAAATAATTATAAACCTCTGAATGTTTTTCACACTCTGGTGGCTTCCATTGTTGTAAATATAGTTTACGTAATATGTAAACTCAAAAATATATTGTCGAAGTAAGTATTTTTTCACACAATTACAATGAAAAACAGAGGCATATTATAAAAAGTACTATATTACTTGATGTACAATGTATTTATTTATATAAATAAAAATATTTTATTCTTTACAGACCAGTTTATTCTTTAGGTGACTGTAATAAGTCCCCTGTAATGTCTATGTCACATTGGATATTAGATTCTATTGGGGAAATGGGAACTAAATCAATTTCCTCTGTGCTTACTGTTTTTGTTAAGTTTACAGTTTGATTGTATACAGGCTGAAATACAAATTTAGGTTATTAGATAGTACCGACTACTGATTCCAATTTTGTAATTTTTACTGTTATTAAAATTACCATGTTAAACATTTAAATAAACAACTTACAGTTACACGTATAGTGGCAAAAAAGGTTCTATGAACTTCAATATTATGAGATTTTAGAGCATCCTCTATTTGTTTATTTTGTTTATATTTTTCGGATATTCTAAACATATGTTCTGAACTTCTTGCAATAGTTTTCAATTCACTTAAGGCATCCAAAGCATCAGTCAAATTCCCATTTGATAGATGTTTATATAGCTTATACTCTTTGAATAGTTCCTTCAACGAAATTTTAATAAATTGTTATCAAAAATATGTTTTAGTACTACCTTTTCATTGGCATTTTGTATAATTTCATTTTGTATGCTTTGTAAGTATTGTGCCAATTTATTAGTTCGTTCGGTAAGAGCAGAAAGAAGTCTGTTGTCAATGTATGTAAGGCTAATAGACGATCTATCAAATTGTTCCTTTAATTCAACCCACGCTTCTCCCAATTTTAATGCCAAGAAATTTTCTGCAATGAGTCTCGTTACCTAAAAATTTAAATTGATGACAATTAAATTTTATACTGCAGTTTTCGTTTTACCTGATCATCAGGTTGCAGTTCCTCATCATATGATTTGTATTGTTCGTCAGCAATTTTAACTGCTTCTGCATGTCTCATATGAAGCATTTGTAAGAGCGCATAAATTTTGGGTCTGCAGCTTATAAATAAATCAGAAATGCATGCATTACCGGGCGTCATTGGTTTACACGTACAGAAAGTCAAAAACCACTGGTCTTTTCCCATTAAAGGGTATCTTATATCTAATAAGGAATTTTAAATTTTATTAGTAATGTGAATTATTCCATTAAGAAGTACCTGAAATTTGTCCATGAGAACCCCTTTTTACTTTTAATCTTTTATTTTCTTCTCTAAACACCTTCATTAACATGGGAAGAATCTTCTGTCCTTTCCGTTTCCATGTTATTAGATATGGTATACAGTGATCAAATTGGCAAAGGTCTACTAAAGCCCCAAGGGTAACTATTTTTACCACAAATGGAAATTTCTATGACAAAATTAATGGAAGCTTAAATTAAAAAATCTATTCGTATTATAGAAATTATTGTACCATTTTTTAGTTAAAATAGTAGAAATATCATTGTCTCTTCATATAGATAGTATACGAAAGTAAAATATCACCCCACTTTATTTTGTGTGGAAAAATAATTCTTTGAGCAATCAATCTTGGGTTGCACCAAAGTTTACTTTAATAAAAGAATTTTATCCCAAGTGTCAATGTGACAGTTGCATATTCAATATTTTTGTTTTTTTCTTAATTACGTAAAGCAAATTGAATTGGAAATATTAAAAAACCTCTGTCTACTTCGTTTTATGTTTCGGAATTAATTGGCAAAACTTAAAATTTAGGTTCAGGTGGTCAAAATATCGGGACCGTCCTAATAGGTAACACCTATGCTAAACCATAACCCGTAACCCACCTATGTTCATGGGTGATACTAAAACTGAGTAATAATTTTGGATGGTGCTATTGGGTTAGTAGGTCATAGTACTATATAGTGTTCATATCATATAGAGCAGCATATATATATATATATATATATATATACAGGGTGTCCAGTAAGTACCTCCTAATCTCTCGGGAGTGTATAGGGGAGGTCAAAATAAAACTAGTCCTTCCTATAATTTTTTTTCCTAATGTGCCCCCTAACGGAGTTATGGGGGGTCAAAGGGGTACCTAGAAATTAACGTTTAGGGTTATAACTTTGAAACCACCCTGTATATTTTAATAAAATTTTCGTACGTTGTATTACACATGGAGCTCTACGATTTGATGCTAAAATCAACTTTTTGCTATTATCAGGTGTCCAGAAACGGACTGGCCCTATCACAATTTTTCTCAAAATTTTGACAGAAGTAATTTTATCAAACTGAAAATATTATTATTAGATACTCTGAAGGTTTTTCTTTAAAAATGGTACTCTTTATTTATTTCGAAAAAATGAACGGTTTGCGAGATAAATCGGTTTTGAAAAAAATTGGTAACAAATACAACAACAATTAAAATTTATTTTTTTTACATATTATTTCATGCATTTAATTTCTTTAACTTTATCAAGTCCAGAAATCTTTGAACGGGTTGGCTATACTTTATGAGCAAGTAGTGACCAATTAAAAATAACATTTGAAAAATAACTTACTTACAAGACATGCAACAAAGAACATTCAACAATGAACAAAGGTACCTAAATGTTACTTCGGTAGATGTTCAAAATGAGCACCCCGTACTTCAATGCACTTTCTAATCCTACGAATGTTTTCCCGGTGCACTTGAAATAATATTCCGTGATTATTGCGGAGATGGTCACAGTTCTGTGTTAGCCTCAGCAGAAGTTCCTCTCTACTATTTACGGGTGTTGAATAAACGTTATTTTTTAAATGACCCCACAGAAAAAAGTCTAATGGGTTTAGGTCGGGCGACCTAGGTGGCCATAATACAGGTCCGCCTCGACCTATCCATCGATCACCAAAAACATTCGTCAGATGTTGACGTACTAAACGATCAAAGTGGGGTGGTGCACCGTCATGCATGTACCACATTTCAGTTCTTATTTGAAGGGGCACTTCTTCTAACAAAATATTTAGATTTTCCTCTAAAAATTGCAAATAAAGAGCACCATTAAGTCTTTGCTCCAGAATAAATGGACCAATCAAATGATTCCCGATAATGCCAGCCCACACATTCACCATAAACCTTTGTTGGTAGCGAGTTTGAACTAAAGCGTGAGGGTTTTCTTCATCCCAGACATGTAGATTATGCGAATTAATTATGCCGTCTCTTGTAAAACCTGCTTCATCGGTGAACAAAATAGATGTACCAAAATTATGATTCCGAATATGATGCTGTAAAAACCAATTGGCGTATTGAAGTCTTTTTGGATAATCATCTGGAGACATAGCATGTACTTTTTGGATGTGGTACGGGTAAAGCAATTGTTCTTTCAGAGTTTCATGTACAGCCCATTTTGTAACATTGTTTTGCGCCGCAAGCTTCCTTATGCTATTTGAAGGATTATTAGCAACGTCTTCCAATATTTGTTCCTCTACATGAGGGTCTCGTACTCTCCTCGGGGCTCCTGCTCCACCACGGCGTGGCAAAAAGCTTCCTAAATAAAGGATTCGGAAGAAATTAGTTTCACTAACGTTTTTCACTATTTTTTTTTACCTGTTTCTCTTAAACTACGATCAACTCTTTCAAAAGTTTTTGGACTCGGCAAATGTCGACCCGGAAACCTTTCCTCATAAAGTCTTCTTGCCTCCACGGAGTTGCATAATGCTTCCCCATAAATTAGGTGCATATCAGCATATTCTGCACAGGAATATTCTTCCATTTTTAAATGTTATTTCTAACGGCTTAAAACGAATACCACAATAAAATTGAATTTTTATTCTGTCACGCGCCTTTGACAAGTACTTTAAAATCAACAGGGTCTAACAACGAAAACAATAGAAAAGAACTCCATGGAGACAAGAGCAATAATAATTTGTAGATGTATTTTGGTCATAGATGTTGATTTTACAAGAAACGGCATTATTCATTCCCTTAATTCACCACCAGTAAATGTTTATGGTGAATCTGTAGGCTGGCACTAGCGGGAATGATTTTATTGTAAAAAAATAAATTTTAATTGTTGTTGTATTTGTTACCAATTTTTTTCAAAACCGATTTATCTCGCAAACCGTTCATTTTTTCGAAATAAATAAAGAGTACCATTTTTAAAGAAAAACCTTCAGAGTATCTAATAATAATATTTTCAGTTTGATAAAATTACTTCTGTCAAAATTTTGAGAAAAATTGTGATAGGGCCAGTCCGTTTCTGGACACCTGATAATAGCAAAAAGTTGATTTTAGCATCAAATCGTAGAGCTGCATGTGTAATACAACGTACGAAAATTTTATTAAAATATACAGGGTGGTTTCAAAGTTATAACCCTAAACGTTAATTTCTAGGTACCCCTTTGACCCCCCATAACTCCGTTAGAGGGCACATTAGGAAAAAAAATTATAGGAAAGACTAATTTTATTTTGACCTCCCCTATACACTCTCGAGAGATTAGGAGGTACTTACCGGACACCCTGTATATATATAAATAAATAAATATATATTTATATACCAGTATACAGGTTCGGAAAGTCCCCATGGTTCATAGGCCGTTACGTGAGAGCAATAAAGTAAGTCATAGAAATCCGTGCGATAGACAAGGATGGTTACATTGAAGATGTTTGATAATCTGAATAGTCGCTCCCACTTCTAACCCGAAACGGACCGTGACTATTCAGATTATGAAACGTCTTCACTATAGCCTTCCTTGTCTATCGCACGGATTTCTTTACTTTACTTTAGCGCTCTCATGTAAAGGCAGATGAACCATGTGGATTTTCCAGCCCTGTATATGGAATTTTACAAAAAGAATCATTACTACACTAGTAAAAAAAATTAAAGGATAAAAAAAATTCTAAATTTTTGCCGATTTTTCAAATAGTATCTTTGATAAAAATGGTCATATTGGACTAAAAAAAAAGCAATTTGAAGCTTGAAGTTTCTAATTTTTGGATCTTGCAAAAAAAATTTTTTCATGTAACACATATCGCGCAATATTAATGAATATTATGAAAAAAAAATTTTCTAAAGTTTTTTCGATTTTATTTTTGGTGTACGGACTTGAAAAAAAATTTTTTTTTTTCATAATTTCAAACGCTTTTCGCACGTGTGTAAAAGAAGCGTAAATCCGACCGTGCAACCTCCACGGCGGTTTTGCGAAATTTCTGAAAATCGGTTCAAAAAAAATTTTTTTTTTTTTTTCATAATTTCAAACGCTTTCTGCAATAAGAATGTAAAAACGTTCACTTTCTTACAGATTATGATCATTTAAAGGCAAAAATACGTGATCCTTTAATTTTTTTAAAAATTCAATCGATTGAAACAAAAAAACGGCTTGATGGATCGAATTGAATCTCTGTAGGGCTTTTAGGGGTACAATGACCTGTAAATGGCACACTTAACATTAGTAATTTTCCCAATATTCTCAATGTGGCACGTGATTTTGTAGAAGACCCCTAAAAGTCCTATTTTTTACAATTTTTCAGTCATGTTAAGGATAAAAAAATTTTTTTCTAAAAAACCGTGCCAGGACCTTGTAGAGAATTCATTAAAGTTTCTGAAACCCACCGTCAATTTTCTGTGTAACCATTGGTTTCTGAGATATCGATGAGCAAAGAGAAAATGATCCATTTTCATTCAAAGTCCGATAGCTCAGGGAGAAATGGTCGTATCGAGACCAAAAAAAAAAAAAAAGAAATTGAAGATAAATGAACAACCTATCTAATCCATAAGGTGGTTCAGTTGGAAAAAATTTTTTCAAGTCCGTACACCAAAAATAAGATCGAAAAAAATTCCGAAAATTTTTTTTACGATATTCATTAAGATTGCGTTACTTGAAAAAATTTTTCTTTGCCAGATCCAAAAATTAGGAACTTCAAGCTTCAAATTGCTTTTTTTACTCCAATACGACCATTTTTATCAAAGATACAGCCATTTGAAAAGTCGCCGAAAATTTAGATTTTTTTTTATCCTTTAATTTTTTCCACTAGTTTATATTCTTACTATGAAACTCAAAGTGTAAAAAATTCAACTTTTAATTGATGTAGGTCGAAAACAAAGGACTTTCAGACTTTGTGCCTATTGAGACTTTTGATCCACACGTTCAGAACTATCACATAGCGAAGTTTCAAAAGAATTAGCAGAAAGCCACTTTCCATAAGGATTCTGCGGGGTCCTTTTTTACTCTGGTCCAGGTAACAGAGAATATAAACCTGGAAAAATTCTAAATAAAATGTAGTTATTCATGAAAATATAAAAAAACACTGGAGTAAAAATTTTGCATTTTGTGGTATATTCCCGCTACTTCTGCAAAGTGCAAAATTTCTGTCAATTAATTTTTTTAACACTCGATAATATATTGTTTTTAAAATCCCATTACTTGGGGAAAAAAATTAAATAACCTTTTTTGTGAAAGTATTTCAAGTAGTGAGCCGAGACAGGCAGGGTTGGTTCTTTCCGTACAAACAAAACACTACATTTGTTTTCTACGGTTTATTAAGATGACTTTGAAGGTGAACTGATTTGGTAAGGTCTTCGACTAACTACACTAGAAATCTAGCAGAGCTCTTAGAACATTATAATATAATAAAGTCAGCCTTACCAAGGCGAGAACCTGGCCTGTTATAGAGTTATAGTTTTATATTATTAGCAGTGTAAAAAACCTAAAGGTTGCTACCACCAGCATGGTTAGGGTGAAAATGGCCAAGCCCGGGGCAAAAAACACTTGCTAGCCTAAGAAGTGGTGCAAAAAAAACGCAGGTAAGAAGTTTATTTTCATGTGATGTTGGTTGTCCACCCAGGCTTATTGGTATTCATATATTAATTAATTCCTGCTCAGTAGTCAGGAATTAAAATCAATGATTTGAATTCTAAAATATCCAGAGATGTCAAATTGCTGGGGATGCTAGTGATGACTACTGGTATCTACACCACTGCTTGATGCATTTATAGAAGAATTGGATGTCATTAGCCCAGGTTGTATCGCTCTGTGTCAAGCGTCTTTAGATATTACATATTTCAATAATTATTGTTTCAAATTTATTGTATATCATATATGAGGTAGTCTTTCATAAAACTTTTTTTCTTATTATGGCCACCTGAATTCAAATTATAATTTAACCTACTAATCCTTAAACATCCTGTATATCTATTAATAATTAAGAAAATGAGAATTAATATATTAATAAAATATAAATTATTTCAGAGACAGCACTGAAAACTTGGAAATTAAGACAATTCCAGAAATAATAATTAAATCTGTGTACTCAATATACTTTTTTATCGTGTTTTGAGGTTTAAGAAAATGAGAATTAAGATATTAATAAAATGTAAATGATTTCAGAGACATCACTGAAAACCTGGAAATTAAGACAATTCCAGAAATAATAATAAAATCCTTTTATCGTGTCTTGAGGTTTAAGATATTTAAAAAAAACAAACATTACGTTAACAGCTGTATGATAATGTCAGTAATAATAGTGTTTAACAAATAATATCATTTTTGCCTAACCAGAAAAATTTCATTAAGAGGATAAAATTATTTAAAATTGTTTACTGAAATTTGATAATAGTTGGGTGTGTAAGTAGTAGGTAATAAAATAAGTACTGTTTATAAAAAAAAATACATTTGATAAAATGTTGGCTTTGCCTGGCAAAATGTTTACTCTGCTGCCTGAAAGATAAATTTTAATATAAGTAATTCTTCAAATACCCTGATAGCAAAATCGTTCACCCTGTCTGAAGTTTCATCATAGCTGGTTTTAAGTAATATCAAGAAGAATTATTTATTTTCACCATATGGGTGTTTCTTGTTACATAAAAATAACTATAAAAAAAACAACCCGTTAACTATTCTTTTTGACATAAAGAACAATGATGCCAAAATATTTTAAATGTACAGGGTGTTTCTAAAATAAGGTTCCAAACTTCTGCTGCGTTTATAACTCGTAAAATAAGCCAAAGAGTTCCTATTAACATGTGCCCTAAAACGCACCCTTAGGTGGTTATAGGCCCTTACAAGGGCTCAAACAAAACTGTTTTTTTTTCAAATAAATTGCTACTTAAATTTTCCACTCACCACTTTTACTAATTAAACACTGCAAAGCTCAATTGACAGTTTATCAATAACTTAAATTGTTAAGCGTTGTGGCTACGTCTGTCTTTTATTTGCCATGGTAAACAGATTTTTGTAATTTTTGGCCTAATAACTTAGAGAGCAGAGTAATTTTCAAACTCAATTTACTCGAAAACCATTGGAAATATCGATTTGGACAAAGATAATATTTTTTACGTAAAATTGTTAAGATTTTATAAATCTGTAGAGAAAATTGTAAAAAAATTGAAATAAAAAAAATTACGGGCCGAAAACCCCCTTCACCAACCTAAATGGGACGCATATGATTTGCATGTCGAAAAACAGAGTAGCCATGTTATTTAACGTAAAAAGTTATGTAAGACCCATAAATTTTTTTCTATTTATTTGCGACCTTTTAAGGGCATATAACTTCCTAAGGGTGCGTTTTAGGGCACATGTTAATAGGAACATTTTGGCTTATTTTAATGAGTTATAAACACAGCAGAAGTTTGGAACCCTATTTTAGAATCACCCTGTATATTTAATGTTTGTTTTGCTGTTAGTGCAGTAAAGATATTGAATTAAGTACCTGTACCATATCCAACATTAAAAAAGTACCACCTTTTTTTACAAATTCTTTTGCACATTCCTCATCTTTGACAATGTGTTCCCAAATAAAATTCATAACACATATAATTTCACGAACGTCACGAACAGATACTTCTTTATGCGGTAGTACAATTTTCTTCATATATTCTATAGTAATTGTAATTAATTTCTTCTTATATTTTTGAGTGGAATGCTCATATAAAATATTTAAAATGAGGATAGCTAGAGTTAAACATTTTTTCCCAAAATTATCTTCAAACAAATTTAACACTATGTCCTCACATAAACCTGCAATATGAATTTAAGTGAAAAGTGATTATTTTATATAACTGGTTTACCCAGAATTAATTTGAAACCGTCATTAAATATAATGGAGTCCAATACCATGACTGTATTTCTTAATGTGTGAAGCAAAGCTTCCAAACATTTTCTTAATATGAGTATGTCAATATCATTCGTCTTATACATACAAATGATATCTAAAAATCTGAAATAATATACTTATTGAATTCCATTTTTTAGGAAAAATAAACTTTTTTAAATGTACTTCTGTTTTCTAGATGTATTTCAGAATTCATAATTTCAGTTTCAGATTACTCACATGCATCACACCACTGGTGCTGGGCGGTTATTTTAGAAAATTTGCTTATTATACTTTGTTAATGTTATGTCTGTGACTTGAAAATCAATTGGCAGGTGGCCAATTATGAGTTTAGTGCTAAGGGACACACCTATTTTGGTTGGGCGCAACAGGGTCAGTGGGATATAGAGAATAAGAATTAGGCAGTGCACAGAGAATTATAAACAATTGGACCCATATTGCTAGTTCTTTTATTTTGAGTTATTTTGTTCTAATTTGATTATGGTATAGCAATTTATGTATTAATTATTTTCTACATTGTTTATTGCTGTATTGTTATAGTGATAATAATGGCTGCTGAAAATAT
This sequence comes from Anoplophora glabripennis, assembly GCF_000390285.2. Classification (NCBI taxonomy): domain Eukaryota; kingdom Metazoa; phylum Arthropoda; class Insecta; order Coleoptera; family Cerambycidae; genus Anoplophora; species Anoplophora glabripennis. Next base: position 43,285 of record NW_019426017.1, on the reverse strand, counting down.
TCTCCACCTTCGTTTTCTGATATGTATTTCAGAATAGTCAGTTTTAGTTCAGAATATGTAAATATGTCAAATTTTAGTGCCATGCAATAAATGTATGTACTTTTTTTTTAATGAAGTCTAAGAATGAAGTTTTTTTAATGAAGTAATGAAGCCTTTTCAAAAAATGTCTGCGTATGCTCAAAATCTCTACCAACAGAAAAAACATTGCAGAAAGAAAGGCTGTTTAAGATGTTTTTAGTAACTTGTATGTGTTGACTAAAAAATAAGCTTATATCCGTATGTGGCTACACCAAACACACCCACGTATTAAATTTCAGTAAATTATCTTAAAAAGTGATGGAGTTATCTTGAAATAAATAAAAACATTATTTTAAGGCCAATAACATTTTAAGAAAGGCAAATTTTACCTAGGCTTGATCTAAACCTGTGTATTTTCAATTAAAGCAGCTACCCTTTTGTATGTCATGTTTTTATTGGACGTCCTGTAAATAAAATTTATATTTAAGTTTACCACATCTCAAGTAAATATAATTTCAATTAACTAAAAATTTTATTGATCATTTTGAAAAAATTGATGAAATGAGAAATTTATGGTTTACAAAAAAATGATTGAAAATTAGAAGTTTACTGTGACATGTGCTGATACAACTGTCTCATTAGGAATTTACATAATTTGTTGCTATATCTTAAAAGTATACAGGGTGCCCAAATAATCCATGTGTTGGTAATGATTAAAGAAAAAAATAATAGATAATGATGTTTTTGAAAAAAATATGTTTTCTAACAAAAATACAGTTTGCATTTTCTGAATTAAAACTGCTATTCTGAAATAAAAGTATAACTAATCTGAAGTACAAATAAAGCTTTCTGCAGTTAAACCAAGTTGAAATCGAAAAAATGCTCTCTGAAATGCATGTGGAAAAGATTGTAGTACATAGTAGGACCACTATTCTCGATAAATTCCTCTTCCATAAAAGGCACGATTTTCATTAAACAATCCAGAGCTAAATGGCTGAGTACGCAAACTTGTTGTGGATTCCATTTTGTAGCAGATTTATTTTTTGAAATTGACAATAGTCGATAAACAACTCTTTCTTCCTCTAACACCTGAAAAATTTGAAATAATATGTAAGATTCCATTTTCTTCAAATAGATTCTTTCGCATCATCTATGACTCAGGCTGCTAAGGATCTAGCTTATTGATTATATTATTGTTTACCCTTATTCCTCCAAAAAATTTTATGTATAATGGCAAAATTGAAATTAAAAGTTCTAGATATGAGCGGTCCTCATCATCTGAAGAAAGTTTCACGTCTTTGGCCCATGATTTAGCACTCCCAATGTTCAAACCTATAACGACGAAATCTAAAAATAAAATAATAAATTATTTATACTGCACAAGTAAACCAACTGAATCACCTTTTGCTAAACCACTTGCAACAAAGTTGAGATCGGGAAATAAATTAATAATTTTTATTAAAATTAGTAATATATTGTTTCGATTCATAGCTTGATTTGTTCTTGCAAAGAAACGAAATGCATATTGAAGATTCCTTTAATAAATTATTATTAATAAGTTACGTTTCAAAGGTGTATCTAATTTAATATTATGTGAGTTGATATTACTTACCATAAAGAAAATAGTTGAATGTTTTTAATTTCTTTCATATTTTTTTTATTATTTGTCATATATTTCAATAACATTAATATAATTATTTCAGCTGTATCATAGTGTAAAACGTTTTTTACAGGCAGTTTTGGTGGAGGTTTATTGGGAAACCTTTCTTTCCATGTTGGTTCTAGTCGCATTAATAAATAATTCAATGCATCTTGTTCAATTAATATCTGACCTAATTAAAATATGAATTTTAATTTCTATTTATTACAAAACAAATATGGAGATAGAAGATTGGTTTAATAAAGGTAATTAAAAAAAATATGATTTTAAAATTAATGATCCTATTTGAATAAATAGAGTGTACTGTGTAAATTGGTAACTTACAAGCTTCATCTGCTGCCTTGATCAATGTCTTTATTACATTTAATATGTTTGGATAAATTTTTTCATCTGCAAATTGTAGTAACTCGGTTAATATTTCTAATAACTGACTCTTTAGAGCACAATTTATTCGAGCTTCTAGAGAAACATAACGACGAGATTCATAGCAATCTTTTGTCAACAAACTCATTAAAACATCAGCTGCAAGAACTTGAAGATTTTCATTTTTCAACGATGCTAGTGTATATCCTATGAAACAAGTGCAAAAACGTTTATCATATGTGTATCTTCAACCATAATTAGAATTGTACTTCAAAGCAAATTATTTTTGTTTGCTGTCACTAAATTATTTAGTAAGTATATTATGGGCAATTTTCGTCAGAAAATACCTTTCTATGTAAAATTTAGTCTAACAATTTCAAAAGAATAAAAGGAATAAGAAAATAAATAAGGTTTATACAAGATTTTGTAACATAACAGTGTTCTCTAATTTAGTATCCAAAAGACATAAATAGCTTCTGAAAAAATTTAGTTAAATGTTAATTTAACGAAAATTAATTTTTTTGTTGAATATTTCCACAAAAATAATGAATCTTTTAAGACTATTACTTGGTTGAACTACAATTTTCTTTTTATCGACATCGTCTTGGGAATTGGGGTAATTTTACTTCCTTAATTTCCTAGCCCTGTATATTTTTGGGTGTTTAATTATGAGACCATCCTGTACAAATTGTGTAATTGTTTTTAACTAAATATATACAGTGTGTCTCATTTCAAATGAATAGACATTCATTACTCCTTTTATAATAGAGATAGAATAGAGATAAAATGTTTTGACTACTGTTTAAAAGCAGTCTTTGTGCATATCTGATACCATAGTGTGTAGTGTTGAAACTATGACAGTACTAGAATGAAGAAACAAAATGGCCGATAAGAATAAAGTAATGTCAACTAAGGCCACGAAGTAATATTTTCTTATTAAAACTATGAGCATTGACAAGTTTTTACAAGATATGCAATATCAGCAGACTAGTTGGCTTATTTTTAAAATAATGAACCATTTTCTAATAAATTGTAATGAAAATTAAAATTATGAGGAAATGTTTTCCCACAAAATAGGTTTCAAATCAAAAGCTATTTTTAAATACATAATTTTATAACTTTCTGTCAATTTGTTGTTGAGAAAATTGCATATACTCCAATATATTGTAACGATACATTTGGAAACAATCTGTTTGTTATAAAACAGTTTGCTGTCAAATATGTAATACCTTACGGATAGTTGAGTATTTCTTATTTACAATGATCTCATGGTGGTACAAAAGAAGAAGTAAGTACACTCATGAAAATTTATTAAGTGACCTAAGACTAAGTTAACCAAGTGATTTTCGAAACTTTCTGCGACTGGACGGTTCATCATTTGATGAACTGCTGAAAATGTTTATGCCTGAAACTGAAAAACTGAATACTACTGCACTACATTCGATACACAATTGAACAGATATAGCGCAATAATATTACCTACAGACGTTACCTACAGACGATACAATATATTCGACATTGCACAATAAAAATCAAACTATTTTTTATTCACACAATATATTGAGCAAGCTTTCAATATACCTAGACGGGTACAATATGAAATACTGCACAATAATATCGACCATCTAGAAGGCCTCTATGACGGATATTAAAATCCAAAACAGCAGCTCTACATGTTACTCTATTTTCCCCAACTATTCTTATTCTACTTTATTCTATTTTGTCTTCAACATTTAAATGTATTGTCATATTTGTAAAAGAGAAACTTGTTACTTACATATATGTAATTATTTTAAAGTAATTAGCCAAAACCCTAATCCTATTACGTAATATTTATTATTATTGTAAACATAGACAACAGTCTACTTTACTTTAGATTGCAAGAAACAAATTACTTCCAAGCATATTGTTACACAATATTGGGACACAGGTGTAGCGTTGTGGGCAGAGGATCGACAAAGTTTTGAAATTTTTTATTTTGAAATAGCTGTTATCTCTAATGTCAGTATAGTCTAATATGCCAGAAAGTTGATAACAATGGGATATGGTTCAAACAACAGTTTTTAAAGTCTAATAAATAGAAATGAGTTTATAGCTTATACATGGTTCACATTTTCATTGCAGAATAATATTCAGTTTTAAAACACTTTTTTATGCAAATGTCTCATTTTATTAAGAAAATATTACTATTACTTCATGGCCTTCGCTGACATTACTTTATTCTTATTGGCCGTTTTGTTTTTTCACTCTGGTGACACCATAGTTTGATTGGAACTACATACTATGGTACCAGAAAGTGCACAAAGATGGCCTTTAAACAATAGGAGGGAATTGAACTGTATTCATTAGAAACGTTGAGTGAGGAAGTCGTAGTATTTCCTCACTTAATGTTTGAAATTAAACATACCTATACTGTACATATTATAGTCCCTCATGTCCATAAAATATTGTTTTAAAGGTTTCACCCGCACTTTCACCTTTTTACTGATTTTTCAAATAAGTTGTATGACACACTTTTTTGACAAAATAGTATATAATAATAAACTCGTAAATGCTTAAACCAGTGCACATTATAATTACCTACTTTATTTCTTTTTTTATCATCATCTCTTCCTAAATTTTTTAATATTATTAAAACTGAATAATTCTGAATACCTACCCAACATTCTAAAATATTCCTCAAATGATCTAGAAAATCTTAATATGTCTGAAGAGCGAGTCATTATTGGAGGAATAGCACAAATATGCAGAATGTTATCTAAAAAGTATGAATATTCATCTACTTCCTCAATTCTGTCAAGTAGGAGTTCTATCAGGAACATGAGGTCATGTAAATCACTCATCAACTGTGTTATATTATTAAAGTTATATAATAAGAGATGCAAAAATATAAAGAAAACTAATTTTATGAAAAGGATACAAAACCTGTTTTACAAACATTTGTGAGTCTGTTAATGTACTCTTGTTGCCTTTCAACATCATTTTTTGTTATCTGTTCTGCGATTAATGAAATAATTTTTTGAATTACAACAGTAGGATTTTTAAATTTGATATAGTCGCAGTCTTTATTATTTATGTCGCCTTGTTCCATATCTTTAATTTGTTATTAGAATTGTATATAGATATGTTGACAATATCTATGACAGTTTTTAAAAAATATGAGTGAAGCCTACTGTATGAGGGTAAGTATACAATAAACCATACCCATTTTTGGGCTAATCTGAGATTGGTTACAGGGTGTTTACTAAAGAAGGGACCATACTTTAAGTCTAGCTTCCCTGGACGAAAATCAGGTGATTTAACTCACCTTAGTATTATCCTGCAGGTAATTTTATTTAAAAATTTTGGAAAAGTAGGTTTTTTGTGTTATAAAAACGAGCAAATATTCGTGATTTGCTTTTTTTTCGATAAATATACAGGACGTCCTGAGAGCGCCCTTGTCACTATATTGTTTCCTTCAGATCTTTTTAAAGATCGATATTTTTGAAAAATGATTAGTTATTTTAAAACAGCATTCGATTTGCTTTAAAAAAGGTCTATTTTTTGCATATCGCTAAAATGTACCAGAGAAAATAACGTTTGAACTAGATACAATAGGTACAATAAGTTTGAAAATAATTCATAAATTACAATAAATTATTAATTTGAAAGGTTGTAAACAGTTAGTAATAGGTCTGTTCCAACAAGAGTCAGGGATTGGTTCCCAACCGTTCGAAATGTTTGGCCAGCTAAATTCTAAATGTGTCTTCAGTGAATATATCGCAAGAATTAGTTGGATGAACATTTCTGACGGTTTGAAACCAATCCCTGACTTGTTGGAACAGACCTAATGTGGTTGCGATAACAACTGAAAACGTAAACATGAAACCAAACACAGAAAAATATGACAACATGAAACGATACTACATTTAGATTGTGTTCCGATATCAAACGTGTTAAACTGATAAACGTTCCATTATTTGTCATTTCCTGAAATCTGTATAATTTTGGAACAGTGATTACCTGAAATTGGTTAACCAACTGTCAAATAAGTAACTGCGTCATTATTCCATGGCTAGAAATTGGCCTCAATGATTTGGGATCGCGCCATTATTCCATGGCTAGAAATTGGCCTCAATGATTTGGGATCGTGGGGGATTATCCCTCTTTATCCTGCCTCATCTCGTGTAGGCCTGGACAGCCTTCGTAGGTGGGCCCCATCCGTCGTCTACCCCGACCGCAAATGCGGCCGGTGTAGGCGCTTTGTGGGACCTCCTTTTGTCCTGGCTGGGCCCCGCCGGCTAGGGCCCTTTCTTCTGGCGCTCTTCTTGCTTCGCCGGCTCGTCTGTGTAAACCCCGGGGGTAGTGTCATGTTTATGTGTGGTATGGTTGGGTAGGGTAGTGCGGCTATGCAGCCTGGGATGCGCTTTGCTAAGGTGGCCCTTAGGCTAGCGCGGGAGGGGAGGGGTAAGGAGGGTATGGGGGGTGTGTATGTGTGTGTGTGTGTGTGTGTGTGTGTGTGTGTGTGTGTGTGTGTGTGTGTGTGTGTGTGTGTGTGTGTGTGTGTGTGTGTGTGTGTGTGTGTGTGTGTGTGTGTGTGTGTGTGTGTGTGTGTGTGTGTGTGTGTGTGTGTGTGTGTGTGTGTGTGTGTGTGTGTGTGTGTGTGTGTGTGTGTGTGTGTGTGTGTGTGTGTGTGTGTGTGTGTGTGTGTGTGTGTGTGTGTGTGTGTGTGTGTGTGTGTGTGTGTGTGTGTGTGTGTGTGTGTGTGTGTGTGTGTGTGTGTGTGTGTGTGTGTGTGTGTGTGTGTGTGTGTGTGTGTGTGTGTGTGTGTGTGTGTGTGTGTGTGTGTGTGTGTGTGTGTGTGTGTGTGTGTGTGTGTGTGTGTGTGTGTGTGTGTGTGTGTGTGTGTGTGTGTGTGTGTGTGTGTGTGTGTGTGTGTGTGTGTGTGTGTGTGTGTGTGTGTGTGTGTGTGTGTGTGTGTGTGTGTGTGTGTGTGTGTGTGTGTGTGTGTGTGTGTGTGTGTGTGTGTGTGTGTGTGTGTGTGTGTGTGTGTGTGTGTGTGTGTGTGTGTGTGTGTGTGTGTGTGTGTGTGTGTGTGTGTGTGTGTGTGTGTGTGTGTGTGTGTGTGTGTGTGTGTGTGTGTGTGTGTGTGTGTGTGTGTGTGTGTGTGTGTGTGTGTGTGTGTGTGTGTGTGTGTGTGTGTGTGTGTGTGTGTGTGTGTGTGTGTGTGTGTGTGTGTGTGTGTGTGTGTGTGTGTGTGTGTGTGTGTGTGTGTGTGTGTGTGTGTGTGTGTGTGTGTGTGTGTGTGTGTGTGTGTGTGTGTGTGTGTGTGTGTGTGTGTGTGTGTGTGTGTGTGTGTGTGTGTGTGTGTGTGTGTGTGTGTGTGTGTGTGTGTGTGTGTGTGTGTGTGTGTGTGTGTGTGTGTGTGTGTGTGTGTGTGTGTGTGTGTGTGTGTGTGTGTGTGTGTGTGTGTGTGTGTGTGTGTGTGTGTGTGTGTGTGTGTGTGTGTGTGTGTGTGTGTGTGTGTGTGTGTGTGTGTGTGTGTGTGTGTGTGTGTGTGTGTGTGTGTGTGTGTGTGTGTGTGTGTGTGTGTGTGTGTGTGTGTGTGTGTGTGTGTGTGTGTGTGTGTGTGTGTGTGTGTGTGTGTGTGTGTGTGTGTGTGTGTGTGTGTGTGTGTGTGTGTGTGTGTGTGTGTGTGTGTGTGTGTGTGTGTGTGTGTGTGTGTGTGTGTGTGTGTGTGTGTGTGTGTGTGTGTGTGTGTGTGTGTGTGTGTGTGTGTGTGTGTGTGTGTGTGTGTGTGTGTGTGTGTGTGTGTGTGTGTGTGTGTGTGTGTGTGTGTGTGTGTGTGTGTGTGTGTGTGTGTGTGTGTGTGTGTGTGTGTGTGTGTGTGTGTGTGTGTGTGTGTGTGTGTGTGTGTGTGTGTGTGTGTGTGTGTGTGTGTGTGTGTGTGTGTGTGTGTGTGTGTGTGTGTGTGTGTGTGTGTGTGTGTGTGTGTGTGTGTGTGTGTGTGTGTGTGTGTGTGTGTGTGTGTGTGTGTGTGTGTGTGTGTGTGTGTGTGTGTGTGTGTGTGTGTGTGTGTGTGTGTGTGTGTGTGTGTGTGTGTGTGTGTGTGTGTGTGTGTGTGTGTGTGTGTGTGTGTGTGTGTGTGTGTGTGTGTGTGTGTGTGTGTGTGTGTGTGTGTGTGTGTGTGTGTGTGTGTGTGTGTGTGTGTGTGTGTGTGTGTGTGTGTGTGTGTGTGTGTGTGTGTGTGTGTGTGTGTGTGTGTGTGTGTGTGTGTGTGTGTGTGTGTGTGTGTGTGTGTGTGTGTGTGTGTGTGTGTGTGTGTGTGTGTGTGTGTGTGTGTGTGTGTGTGTGTGTGTGTGTGTGTGTGTGTGTGTGTGTGTGTGTGTGTGTGTGTGTGTGTGTGTGTGTGTGTGTGTGTGTGTGTGTGTGTGTGTGTGTGTGTGTGTGTGTGTGTGTGTGTGTGTGTGTGTGTGTGTGTGTGTGTGTGTGTGTGTGTGTGTGTGTGTGTGTGTGTGTGTGTGTGTGTGTGTGTGTGTGTGTGTGTGTGTGTGTGTGTGTGTGTGTGTGTGTGTGTGTGTGTGTGTGTGTGTGTGTGTGTGTGTGTGTGTGTGTGTGTGTGTGTGTGTGTGTGTGTGTGTGTGTGTGTGTGTGTGTGTGTGTGTGTGTGTGTGTGTGTGTGTGTGTGTGTGTGTGTGTGTGTGTGTGTGTGTGTGTGTGTGTGTGTGTGTGTGTGTGTGTGTGTGTGTGTGTGTGTGTGTGTGTGTGTGTGTGTGTGTGTGTGTGTGTGTGTGTGTGTGTGTGTGTGTGTGTGTGTGTGTGTGTGTGTGTGTGTGTGTGTGTGTGTGTGTGTGTGTGTGTGTGTGTGTGTGTGTGTGTGTGTGTGTGTGTGTGTGTGTGTGTGTGTGTGTGTGTGTGTGTGTGTGTGTGTGTGTGTGTGTGTGTGTGTGTGTGTGTGTGTGTGTGTGTGTGTGTGTGTGTGTGTGTGTGTGTGTGTGTGTGTGTGTGTGTGTGTGTGTGTGTGTGTGTGTGTGTGTGTGTGTGTGTGTGTGTGTGTGTGTGTGTGTGTGTGTGTGTGTGTGTGTGTGTGTGTGTGTGTGTGTGTGTGTGTGTGTGTGTGTGTGTGTGTGTGTGTGTGTGTGTGTGTGTGTGTGTGTGTGTGTGTGTGTGTGTGTGTGTGTGTGTGTGTGTGTGTGTGTGTGTGTGTGTGTGTGTGTGTGTGTGTGTGTGTGTGTGTGTGTGTGTGTGTGTGTGTGTGTGTGTGTGTGTGTGTGTGTGTGTGTGTGTGTGTGTGTGTGTGTGTGTGTGTGTGTGTGTGTGTGTGTGTGTGTGTGTGTGTGTGTGTGTGTGTGTGTGTGTGTGTGTGTGTGTGTGTGTGTGTGTGTGTGTGTGTGTGTGTGTGTGTGTGTGTGTGTGTGTGTGTGTGTGTGTGTGTGTGTGTGTGTGTGTGTGTGTGTGTGTGTGTGTGTGTGTGTGTGTGTGTGTGTGTGTGTGTGTGTGTGTGTGTGTGTGTGTGTGTGTGTGTGTGTGTGTGTGTGTGTGTGTGTGTGTGTGTGTGTGTGTGTGTGTGTGTGTGTGTGGGTGGGTGTGTAAGTGTTAGTCGTGTGGGGATGCCCCCTTACGGGGGCGTACGTGTCTTTTGGTGTATTAGTCTGTCTGGTATATTGTTTGTCGGGGGTCGCAATTTTAAAGAAATGTATTCAAAAATAATGCAAATAACTGATAAATAAAGTAAAAACTTACCTGGGCATAACCCCGGCACAGATACCTGTAACAAAGATGCCGACGGCCTCTATGCTTAAGCCGGGGATTAGGTCGGTGGTTAAGAGGAAAGAAAGGGATTCTTTCCAGGTAGCCTTAATAAAGGCAGGTAGATCTTGCTCGTTGCAATGCACTTCACTTCACAATAAACACGTCCGCTCAGTTTGACCGCTCGCACGAGAATGTGGTGTGTGCCGACAATTCGCTAAACGCAGCCTATCTTAAAATCTATAGTCTATGGGGTTTTAAAGTGTTCTATGGTTCAATTAAACTAACCTAATAACCTATTCTCTTATACAAGCAAAATAAGAAATTATGGCCAATTTTAACAGTCTTAAAACTATTTGTAAATATTTAACTAATTTTACTATTAGTAATTCAAAAATATTAAATACTTCACTATGTAGAAGGTATGATGAAAACACATTGCTGTAGTTAATTCTCATTCCTCTATTTAACAAACTAAAATATTCATTATAAAAACACATACCATCGAATCAGCTAGATTGAGACACTGTATTTGTTTTAGAAACATAGCTACTACAAGTGTAAAATATGACTTGATGGAATTTTTTGATGATAAAAAAAATTGGGGAGCGCAAGAAGTTAAAAGTGGTCGTTCATGGAAGAAAGAAGAACTAAGACTTAAATCCAATAGTGATTTACACAAGCTGTGGTTAGTGATAGATACAGGGACGTATTTCTAAATTATGAGCCCTGGGCAAATATGATCGGCAGCCCTAGTACCTGTTAGTAAATGTAGAATATCAGCAAAGGAAAATACGTCCCTGGATAGATATTAAATTTAAAATCTTGATCAATGGTTAATACATTTTTCTCAGGTATGTTCTTCTCAAGGAACGCAATATGTTGCTAACAATGGAACAAGAGGCAAATGATAAAATCAAATTATTTCCAAGTCCAGAACGTATTGACAAGGTCGAGGAATCTATGGAAAATTTAGAATCTGTGGTAAGGGAGCGAAATATAGCTTATCATGAATTGGAGACTGGAGAGACTGGTGAAAGACCAGGAAAAGTTGAAACAAATGCATTTGGGTTAACATACTATCACAAGCAAGTATAATTAAATGTATAATTTCAATTTTAGTAGGGGCGCACACGACAATCAGTACAACTATTTTTTACTGTTTTTGGGTACATATCACCGATACTTTATTAGGCTTTAACAATGTACACAAATTAGTTTATGCATTTTTCTAAAATGTTTCAGTTTTCTTTGTTTTCTCTGTTAAGAGGTATCATGAAATATTGTTTTTGCTTTTCCTGATCAGTTTTTCTACATCGATGTTAATTAAGATAAGATTAACCTGATCTTAATTACTAATGGAGGGTTCATATAACAGACAGTCGACTGCCGACTATTTTGTCCGCGAATCATAAAACTTCGAAAATATCTATGAAAACCCAATCTTGTTTTTAAAAAAATGTCTTCACCAACTATCTGTCGTACGTGCCTTTACTAAAAATTCTAGAATAAAAAGTGGTAATCTTCAAGATATTTAATAATACATATATTTTTAGAATGTGTGAATATATAATGCCAAAACATATGAATAAAAAGTGGCATGAAAAATATAAATTTTATAAAAATATGTATGACAGGGATACTGAACAGTTCCTGTTGAAATATAGAGAGAAATTATATTTACAGAAAAGAAGGAAGCGAACGTAAGAAAAATAGTACATTTTTATTATAAAAAAGATTAATAACATTATTTTCCAGGAGAGATTTTAATCACGTAATTGGATTATTAAATAGATTCCCTGACATGGATATGGAGGCTGTAAAAGAACAATATCCTGATGTAGATATTGAAAAAGCCAAAGCAAGTCGCAAATATGGTGGACATTTCGTACCAAAATGAATGTACATTTAAAGTGATTAAATATTTTTTAATGGTCCTGCTGTTTTATTCTAATCTAATGAAGAAAAAACCATTATATTACAGTATTTTTAGATAGAGTTTAGTTAAGGCTCTCCTACTTACATGTAATTGGTTATAAAATATAGTTAAGTAGTATTTTAACAATTAGATGCTATACAATATACAATTTACCCAAATTTATGACTATATAAATAAATAACTATATTTAAGGTTGGGCAAAGTCTAAATTGATTTAACTCTGAATTTCATGACAAATGACTTAAAAGAACTATATGTGGGAATTTAAATTTAAACCAATGAACAATTTTTTAGAGTATTTCAAATATAGAATGAACTTGAAATAGTATGTAAAAATGCAAATCATTAAAAATCAAATAAGGGTTTAATTCAAGATTGTGGTTTAAAATAAATAGTAAATTATGATGTTAAAGTTTGTTATTGGCTAAGTACATGTATTTGTCGCAGATTTAGGTAAACCATTGGCTTATTTGGCTACATAGCCCCACATTGGGCACCATGTCAAAGATTTAGGTAGGTGGGTTGTCCTCTGTCGTAGCCACACAGTGGGTGCCAGGATGTGGATTGTGCTCGTTTGTTGGCTGTGGTTGTGGATTTTGATTGGTCTGACTAGCTCTACTATCATCTCCCCTTAGCATTGTAGTATAACAACCCCGGGTTCAATTGAAAAAAAAGAAAAATAATACGTAGTTGTGGCCAAAAAAATATGTGATCGTCATAAGGAATACCTACGTTGTATACATCTATTTTTAATTAACGGAAATGCGCTGGCTACTAACTTTAAAGAGGGGAAGTATGGTTTAATTTTATAAAACAAAAGCAGAGTAAATACACTTAACTTTATTATTTATGTACAACAGTCTTCAAATTAAACATGTGACACATAGAAAGAACAACAAAAACATTAACAACCATTTAATATAAAGTGAGAGTGCCAGGCTCACCTAGAGCTCCTGTGGGGAAAGAGCATGGCAGAGAAACCCACGACCGTTGCTCTAACTACCCAAATATAAATACAAAACAACCGCTAACAAAAGGCATACATTAGGATCCTTTGCTAATGATAAATAACACCCGACTTATTTAATGTCTCACTAAATGTCATCTCACTAAAATTAGACATACATACGTCCAAGTAAAAAGAATAGGTTATAATAATAATAACAACAACAATAATAATAATAATAGGTAAGGTACTGGAGTCCCATACGGGAGGCAATCCAGCTATAGTTGAGATTTCGGAAGAACAACAACAATAATAATAATAACAATAATAAATAGGTAATAATAATAATAAAATAATAATACTATGAGTTGAGATTTCGGAATATCTGTTTTAGCAATTCTCTTATTGTTTTTAATTATTCTTTTTACAGATTCATTCCTCAAGGGCAAAAATGTTAGTAAATTCAACAAAGCTCTTATATGCGTATGACATAAAGTGAGAACAAGAAATCAAAGAACAACGTAATCATGATAAAACAAGTTAAATGTGGTACAAAGGAGTTGTTATTGCAATATCCGCGCAGTCACGACAATATATACATATTTTAACATGTAATAAATAATGAGCAATCTTTAATAATAATTGTAAACAATTTTACGTTAGAAAAATATACGCCCCTGAGCGTAAAACAATGAAGGCTAAACATACACAGAATTATTATCATGAAACATCTATAATCATCACAATCATAAGATTACATAAAACAATAAAGCAAAGTACTTAGAGAATAATTACCTGCTAACTAATACCAGTTAAACACTTTATTTTTCACTACTTTGCCACACTGCCCGTCGATCGTCTTACTACCCATTTCCACACTGTTCTCACTTCCAACTACATCTCTTCAACTATTTAGGCTTCCTTCCAGAATTCCCTACCTAAGCGTTTGTTTTTGTGCTTCCTTCTACCAACTGTCAATATTACATTTTCATTATTGTGCAACACATGTAACAGGTGACGTCGAAGTTGATACGATAAGTATGGTTTTGCACAGCATGTTGAGAGGGTCGTAAACTCTCATAATAGGTCTGGATGGAGAGTTTCTGTCTGGGTCCGTTTTCACCTGTGGTGCTGGGATGTTAGTCATCCGCTCGCCAATGAGAAAGTTCCCAAGTATTTTGAGCATTTTCCCTTTAACGTTAGCCACGAGGGACATGGAGATGATCATTCCTTCTCCATTATTGAGTTCTATTGTTGCTTTAGCTCAATGTTTCATGCTCTAATTGTTGTGGTTTGACCTAAGATACACTTTGGACACTTACACTTTATTTTAATAAAAGTTTGTATTATTTAAATGTTTTGTGTAACGGGTTATCCACTGAACCCTATATATCATTGGTGGGTTTGCTATCCTAATGTCTGAAAATCACTGTCTTTGTAACCTGGGTACACACTGGTTGTGTGGATTCTACTAGGTGGCGTGACGTATGGTTTAGTTCCTCAGCAAATATGGTCGTCTCTGAGGACTTGAAGGTCTGAAACCGATGTGGGTTAATATTGACCTTAAGATCATTTGGGGGTGCCAATTTGAAGTCCCTTGGATGTTATTTTTGCCACTTTTCAGAAAGTGGTGGTGAAAAATTTTGACGCTCCTGACTTTCGTCAGCGACCTCGGGGAGAGAGTGGCATATGTTGTCATTGTTGTCTCGAGGAAACTCTTGGCAGCAATCTTCTCATCCGGTGGCTTGGCGGGTGAATTTTAGATACATTGGTGAAATTTTTCACAACGTTGAATTTCCATGCCTCTTCATGGTTGGAAGTAAGTATTGCTTGGTCGCATGCTTGTCCGCTACGTCTGTGACGATTATGGCGGCAATAGCAACGTCTACGGAGCCTCGCAAGAAACATTAGAAAACTTGGAGAAAATTTGAATTATTTACAAATTAACACCCTTGCCTGATTTCCAAAAATTGTAAACCACTTAATGATATTAGAAATTAAATTTTCTTATAGAAAATGTTTAAATTAAGAAATTGTATTTAGAAAAATAAAAGTAGAATCAATTAGCAAAGATTGGAATTATGAAATGTGATATAAAATGTTCTCTGAATGTGTTTTTATTAAAAACGTAAAATTTTCTGTAAAAGTTAGAACACGAGATATAGGGTGTCCCGAAATTCATGCAACAAAATTTGGTCACAGATTCTTAAGACAAATTTAGGGGACCAGTATTTTTTATTTTTGCCAAGTGGCCCCCTCTTTTGGAGTTACAGCCCCCTGAAGTCTGCCCCTAAAAATAATCTTTTTTTATATCTCAAAACCCTGTTGTACGAGAATCACTAAATTTGGTACACAGGGGTTTTATGACATGTGGAATCTGATGGTCCTGCGCTTTTTGGCGAGAAACCGCCTTAAGACAATTTTTCGTGGGCCCCCTTGTCTGGAGCCAAAAAAATTTGGTCGCATATTTAAATTTCTTAAAAATTATCAGTCCACTAGAAAGCCATTAAATTTAGAAAATTTTTGTCTATTTATACTTTTTTCGTAAAACGCAATGTTTTGGAGAAAAATGTCAGAATGTGATCGAATGCATATCGTGATTCACCATTTTCCTCAAAAACATTGCATTTTATGAAACAAATATCAAGACAAAAAAGTTTCTAAATTCAATGGCTTTCTAGCTAATAATTTTAAAAAAAATCAAATTTGCGACCAAATTTTTCTGGTTCCAAAGACAAGGAGGTCCACGAAAAAGTGTCTTAAGGGGGTTTCTCGCCAAAAAGCGTAGCACTGTGAGATTCCACATGCCATAAAACCCCTGTGTACCAAATTTAGTGATTCTCGTACAACCTGGTTTTGAGATATAAAAAAGACTTCTTAGGGGCAGATTTCAGGGGGCTGTGAATCCGAAAGAGGGGGCCAGTTGGCAAAAAGAAAAAATACTTAAATTTGTCTTAAGAATCTATGACCAAATTTTGTTGCATGAATTTCGGGACACCCTGTATTGCTGAATAAATGGCTATTATTATTGTATTATCTTGTAGACTAAGCATTTCCTAACAGAAGTTTATAGCACCCTTTTTTATCCTTATTTTGAGGTAATCTATTATAAGGTAATGATTGACCTATATGTAATTTAAGACGTTCTAGGAATACAAATGATATTTTTTTAAATAGAGCCATAATATTTATCTAATTTACATAGCAATAACATAATTTTGTTGCTACTTTATTTGAAAATTACAGTTTTTAGGAATTTAAAACAAAAAGTACATAATGTTCATTAATTTATTATTTTTGTAGCTACAACACTGTGTTTGTAATAATAAATTAGAATGATTGATATATAGTTTTGGTACATTTCTAAATAGATTGATTACATATCTAATTTATAAGTGATCAATTACATTTAAAAAAATTGAATACCATTACTGGTAATACATATTCAATAATAAAATCATATATGACAATATATGATGTAAATATTATTATTGTTTCATAAGTTAACTGTTTCTACTGAAGAATTTTAAACTAGAGGATTACTGACTCAGTCGAGTTAGTCCATGGCACATCTGGGAGTCTTAAGTTTATTTTTGCCAACAGCAATGCATAACTAAATCAAACTTGATACCTCTGATTGAGCATTCCAGCATAGTTTAAAATTCTAATATTCTCATCATCTGAGATGCAAAAGAAAAAAATAATACAAATCCATAATTTGCAATGAGTATATGAACATGTATTAATAAACATTCCTATGGATTGTTTTTTTATCTAATTTTTATACAATCCCTATTGTAATTGAAACACGAAAATTTTTTATTTTTGTTTAAAATTAATGTAAATTTAAAATCATAAGTTTTAATACAAATCACATGTTTAACATCTTATTTCACTTACTTTAAAAATTGTTATCAAGCCAAACGTTATTTTGATTATTAAATATATGCACGATACTATTATTTCGCGACAGTGTCAGGATAATGTTTGACCATTGGAAATATTCACTAGTTAAAAGATAAAAACCAATACATGAAATATTCTAGTAGGTCAAACTAACCTCGAACAGCTAGAATAAAAATTTTAAATAAAATCAATTTCATAAGCTTAGTATCATGAAAACCAAAACAACGGTTGCATGAAAATTATTAAACACAATAGTAATATTACATATCTAATTTTATATGAAATTATTTGATATACAAAGCTGATGAATCCTAATTTAAGGATTATGTTTGAGCTGTTTTGACTAGATATTAGCAGGATAAAGAGGGATAATCCCCCTCGATCCCAAATCATTGAGGCCAATTTCTAGCCATAGAATAATGGCGCGCGACTAGATATTAATTAAAGTTAATAATCCATCACATAATATAAATAAGAGCAGGCATTTTTTTCATTTACTTATTACTGAATAATCATTTTGGATATTTTGCAATGAGAAGGAATATTTATGATATGAAGACATTTTATTGTATTTTCAACTTAACTCAAATGCTCCACAGGTGCCATCTTCGTCATGCACAGGACATTACAATAAAATAAAATGTAAGAAGTGCTAGATTAATAATTAAATACTAAGTATAATTCTTAAAAGAGAGAGCTCAACTTGCATTGAAAAGTTTGTTATACCTCAACCGATACCATCTTTTCCTCAGATTATGTGAAATATTAAACTTTGTTATGAAAAAAATTATTTTTCTCTTGAAGAAATAATATGTAATATGCTCTATTTTGGAAATATGAATAACTCAATTTTGTTAGTTATTTACGTGTAAAGGGCATAAGCATCATTCCTGTGGTATGTATGCAAATATGGATTTTTTTCTATGAAAGAATTTATACAGGGTGTTTTCATAAATGAAGTACCGCAATATCTGATAGTTGTTAAATTTGACATCCAGGGGTAAAAAGACATGACTGATCTGATCTGACACTTATTTTTTTTAACTGGACACCATGCATATTTTTGTTTGGATAGAAACCTTTTTTATGATCACAGTGATATAAAGAGTGCCATAAGTGTAACATAGCAGAACAATACGGACCATTTCTGCCTATATCAAGCCCCAACCTTTTTGGAAGTAGCTTTGTTTATACTAAGACAACTTAATTATTAAAAATTTTCGTCTTATTGCAATAGCAATTATACCTAATGTCGCAGCTCTTTTTAATCCATTTTGTTAGTTTTTATTCGTTCTAATAACAACTGCAGGTGGCAGAACGAAAACAGAATAAGTTTCCAAAATGTTAACTTGCTTCCTGTTTATTTAATTTTCTCAGGGTATACAAGGTGTCGCGCTTAAATGTGATACAAGCCTGTAGCTTCTTTATTTTTTGACCGATTCCTCATGATGTTCCCTAACATTTAGTATATAGTATCAGAAAATTTTTGTGTTTTTTCTGAAAAAAAAGGTGTCGTTGCTTGCTATCTACAGTCACCATTTTGAATCCAAATCGTTTTGAAAAACACAATATTACCTGAAAACATGTACAATAAAGCCATTGTGTTCATAACACTATATGTTGTTATCGTATCGATTTATTTTTGAGAATTCACGAAAATCACCTTTTTTTCCATTTTCTAGACTGGCGTTACCCTTTAACTCTTAGAGCAAATACTACTGGAGGCAGCGTCCCAGTGGCCGAGAGGTATAGGAGTGTATATGCTATCTCTGTTTTTTTTTTGGAAAGTGTTACAAATAAATCAGCATGTGAATATATATAAAGTACAATTATTTCATATAAATAATTAATAAGCTACTGAGCTAGAAAGATACTTCGATTTCAAAGTTCGACTGAAGCAATATGTCACTTGTTCAGAAATTTATTTCTTTAAGGAAAATGTCCGCATGGTACTTATGCATGAAACATTAAAACTAAATAAAAAAAAACTGAACGTGACATGTTTCATTTGTAAAAACCAGTTTATTGCATTTTATACACAAAATCTTAGGCCGTTTAACTTTCTTAAATGGACTTATCCAATTATCCAAGGAATTATCCGATATGGCCAAACAAATCATAAAATAAAGCTAAAGTTTGTATGATGTATGTAATATGTTTTGAATTCATATTTCCAAAACTAAAGTGGAATAGGTTACAAAATTTTTTCTTCAAAAGCAAAAATTAAAAACTGAAATGAACCATTAGAATTATTAATACCTACTTTCATTGTAAAGGCTTACATTAAATTAAATATATTCCCCGGAATACAAAAAAAATTGCAGACCATTCTGGTGGCCATAACAAAGGACGGTTTCTCAAAACACCCGAGTCCTTCCGAAAGTACCGATAACACGATTCAGTTACTTTTTATTTA
Organism: Anoplophora glabripennis; assembly: GCF_000390285.2. Classification (NCBI taxonomy): domain Eukaryota; kingdom Metazoa; phylum Arthropoda; class Insecta; order Coleoptera; family Cerambycidae; genus Anoplophora; species Anoplophora glabripennis. The sequence continues at coordinate 24,309 of NW_019426017.1, read as the reverse complement.
ACAAGATTAATACTACTCGTCACAATTAATTAGTTCCACACAGATTGATTATGTAATTAAACAAATTTCTAAATGGCAAAGTGGATAATTCATAATTTTATTACAATTTGTGAGCTAATAATACATCAAAGTTTAAATTGCACCCTTAAAATGCAGATGATTATTATAATTAATATCCCTAACTATATTAATGTGCCTTGTCTACATGTGCATATATGTTTTGTATTTAATTCACAAAGCGTATTACAGTTATTAATATTATTATTTAATACCATCATTACATTATTATAATAACTATCACAATATCTTATTCAATATAGACTAGATAACAAAATAAGACCTTAGATATAAAATTATTTTAAAATAATTTAGGTAAAAGTTAATAAATTAGTAAAAATAACAATTATATACAAACTGCCTACTAAACTGTCTACCATAGAAAAATATAGCTAAAAGGTAATTAATATCGACTACACAACCTGAAGCTGAAATTAATTTTAAAAAAATCATTTTGTAAGCTTACACGAACTGCAATAATACAGTATTAGATGGCCATGCTCCTATAAGAGATGTATAAACGTCAACACACTTCTTACTAAGCGGGTCAGTTTCTGGAATTGTAGTTAAAGGAAAACTGTCCCCCTATAAAAGATAAAGCCTAAATAAGAACCTTACATATCCTTTTTACAAACAGCGTCACCAATAATCAATCATTGGAAATTTTGATTATTTGAAAAACAATTAGGCGATTTTGACATTTAAGAAATGCAGAAAGTGGTATTATTTCTCAAAATTTTAAAAAATGTTATTTTACAATTTTGAATGTCCTATATAAATTTTTGCCTTCTTCAAGGTATATCCACAAAGTAAGAGTACTGAGACTCTGGTGCTGTGGTTTTTGTTTTCGACAAAGTCGAGTACCCGCGCTCATTTGTCTCGGTCAGTTGATAATAGTTGTAGTGGCGTGTTGAAATTAGTGCCCCTATTCTGAATCCCGCCAGCTGTGAGATAAGAAGTGTAATGTGGTTTCTTTTTACAAAGGCCCATTCCAGATTTTTAACAAAATCAAAACTGATTATGGGAATGGTGTGATGAATCATACTAATGTGTAAAAGTGGTGTCGTGAGTATTATTGCTTCGTGGCGACCATCGACTTTGAACAAGACGAAATCAGTATTTCCACAAATCTGCAGATCTCTACTGCATGAAACACTTGATTATCGAACATTGTGTGTGAGGTGAGTATCAAATCAGCTCATGCCTCAACACAAAGCCAACAGAATTTATCTTCATGGAAATTTTTCGAGTGCTTGGAACTGAAAAATGAATAACTCCTTGACTGGCCCACTACACCCCTGAGACAAAACACAAACAATGAAGTGCTGACATCCGTCTTCACTATCAGCGAAAAGATTGAGAACTGTTTTTTTTTTGTCCGAAAAATCATGGGAACTGTGTTTTGGGACCGTAAAGGAATTCTCTTCATTGACTTTTTACCCTAGTGGAAAACAATTAATGCTGTGCGATATTGTGAAACACGACGGAGGGCGATACAGAACAAAAGGGAAATGTTAACGAAGAGAGTGTGCAACAAGACAATGTACGTCCCCACATACGTAATACCACAAAGCAAGCTTTTGGATTCATTCTGTTGGAACATCATCAGCCCCCCCGCTCACAGCCCTGCCTGGCACTTTCAGATTTTCATCTTTTCTCTTCTCTGAAGGTCTTTATGGGTCACCTCTCGGCTCACAAAATGCATTGAGGTTGAAGGCGACTACGTCAAAAAATACTGTTTGATGTACCTTTCTGAATATTAAATTTTTTATATACTGCCGTTTCGATTTTTAAAAAATTAAGTACTCTTACTTTATGAATATGCCTCATAGTATGTAGTACTTTTACTGCTATTAGTAACATACTTTATCACCATTTTTTACACTTAAAATAATTTGCTACGTCTGGAATCTTGAGTTTTTCTTTATTAAGAAAAATACTCTTATAATTCAGATTACAAATTACAAAAATGTTTTGTTTCCATTTCATTTTCAGTAAAAATGATCTATTAACCAATATTAATTATAAAATCTGCTAACACTATATTACCTATTTTATATTATTTACACGTACAAGATGACTCGCAAGTGTCGTCATCAACATGCATATTTTTAACAGAAATTGCCTGTATTTTGATACATTCTTTTATCATCAACTCTGAGTTGCTATACACGCAAACCATTTTTGACACTAACTACCCATTTTTGACACTAACTACTAAAAAAATATTGTGAACACCACAGATAACAGGTAAATACTGTTGCAACGACAATTGCAAAATACGATTTCAGTATTCGGAGTCGCTGAGGTCATGTGGCTCTCCACGCGCATTGCAAATGACGCTAGAGACTCCAGTTGTCCAGCTATGTAGTCATTGAATGTACTATAACTTCAATAATTTTTTTCTCAGAAACTATAAGGATTTTACAAAAAATTTTTTTACGATATTGACTCCATTTCTCATGCCGCATCTATTCCCAATTTTTTTTGGATAAGTTCTGAATCACCCTGTATACTTCACTCATTATAAATGTGGAAGGTATTTATCATGGCCGAAGTTCTGATTGGCTTCTGCTAATTGCAAAAATTATCCTTTTCATAAAATTTCTTTTTTATTTTATGGTCACACTGTACATAGGCAAGTTGTACAAAATATTTTATGGAAGGAGAAAATAATACAGGTCTTATTTAACATTTTCACTGGTGTTTCTTTACAAACTAAAAGATGTATTTCAATCAGCCTTAGATCTTTGGACCTGCCATAAAATTATTTTTTATGACCGCACTTGTAAATAGCGCAAAGAAAAAATAAACATTGCAGATTTGGATAACCACTATTAAATTCCAATAACCAAATTGTTCGGTATCTTTTGGCTTAAGTAGAAGTTGCCCTACAAATAACTGTCTCTTGAAAAACAATTCAGTCATTTTCATCAATAAAAAAAATTGCATTTTGGGGATAACAAATAAAAAAATCTTTGTGTATTTTTAGAAATTAATTTGCCTACATTTTTAGATTATTTGTCATTTAATTGGATATTTTATCATGGCATAATCAGCTAGATCAGGAGTCGGCAAGTAATTTTAGGTGGGGTCCGGATAATTTTGAAAATTTTTAACGAGGTCCAGAAAAATTATTCACATTTCTTATTTTTTATTTTAATTTGGACTCAAATTTAATCTGCTTACTAACCATTAAGAACTCAAAACACAAACAATTGTAAAATACTAGAAAAAATTATAAGATTGGCACTTAAACGTAAAAAACATTTTTTAAATAATTTATTTGAGTAATTTATACTTTAAAAAAATTTTTGGCGGTCCAGTATTTTACCTTCCGCGGTCCGGTCCTGGACCGCAGAGCTAGGTCATGTACTACTGGTTTGTTAAATCAGCGAAATTCTCTAAAAGGATTCTATGATTGTTAACTTTGTTCCCATGACAAACCTGTAGTGTGGCGACTCCACTGTTATTTTCTGGAAGCACAAATCTTAGCTAGTAAATGTCAGTATGTCATATTTCATTGTAATATACTAAAATTATTCACATTTCAAAGGTATACATCTAATTTGGTTTATAAAAAATGTATGTATTTTCGAGAAAAAGTACATAGATTTAAATAGTAGAAATACTATATTAAAACCTTAAAAGATACATTTATATCAACACAGTACACAGAAAGTAATTCTATCTACGTTTTTTTGTGTATAATAACATTTGTGAAAAAATTGTGCTCCAACACAATGCAGTATAATTTTAAGATTTTTAATAAATTTTTTAATTTATAGATTTAAAAATAATATGTAAACATAAACATTCACTTTCTAAGAAACGCCAGTATACCTACTGATTTAAGCAATTGCAATAAAAAAATAAAATACAGGGCATACAGGGAAAGAAAACAAAAGATTATATTTTCCTATGGACATAGGATCTTTTGTTATTGAGATAGAGAGCGTTAAAAATAATTTTCTTAAATCAAATTTTTGCTATCTTTTTCAAAAAACTATACAGGCTGTTATAAATTCGCTTCTCACTACAGAGATCTTGGAAACGGTAAGAGATATGAACTAGCTTAAATGGGAGCAATGTTGCATAATTAGGGGCCAACATTATGCCTCTAAAAAATCAAGGCTAACATGATTAGTTTTCGAAATATTTGGAAAAAACCCAAATTTTGGAAATCCGCTTTTGTTTCATTTCAGTTTGAGGTGATATTGAAAAAAGAAGAACACTGTCATGGGAGCTTTTTGCCCTCTATCGAATATCATAATCAATGTTTATATGTAACATTTTGTCTCTCCAGGACCATCATCAACTTCATTTTTTTAAATACGACCTAGAAATATTATTACATTTTTTGCAAACCTTCATAACACCCAATACTGTACTGCCTCAGTCCAAACCAGATTCAGACGTTTTGTCTCAAAAAATTCATCTTCAATGTATTCGTTCCAAATTTATCAAAAATTTTTATTTAGATTTCTATGTTTATTTATTTATGTACACTTTAAGTGTCATTAGACCTTTTAATTCATCTAATTATTTAAACTATTACCACCACAAGTTAACAATAAAACATTATTAGAGTTTTAATCCCATACTCATAATTATTTATAGATTTTTCGTATGCTCAAAATTCAACATGCTCTTTCACAGTTGCTGTTACAAGTGTAATAAATTCCGATCATTATCTTCATTTTCAACATTTGCCAAAACACACGTTTTTGAACATTTAATGTAATTTTTTAAAGTTCATTCATTTGGAGTTTTGGTCGTTCATATGCATTTTTAAAAATTAATGTCACAATGAAATTAAAATTGGAATAATGTGTTAATTTTGACGCAACAGTTTATCGAATTATGTATAACCAGGTGGTGGAGATTAAACTCTAATGTTTTATTGCAACAGGTGATGATAATAGTTTAAATAACTACGTGGATTTCACAGGGTCTAACGATAAGTATAAAAAATTTGATTTTGAAACGAATACATTGAAGATGAATTTTTCGAGACAAAATGTCAGAATATGGTTCGGACTGAGGCAGTACAGTACTGGGGGGTCATGAAAACTTGCAAAAAATGTAACAAAGGGTCGTATTTAAAAAAAAATTAAGTTGATAGTCCTGGAGAGACGAAATGTTACATATAAAAATAGATTATACCATTCAAAAAGTTGCCATGAGAAAGTGTTCGTCTTTTTTTAATATCACCTCAAACAAATGAAACAAAAACGGTTATCCAAAATTTCGGTTTTTTCAAATATTTCGAAAACTAATCATGTTAGCCTTGATTTTTTAGAGGTATAATGTTGGTCCTCTGATTATGCAACTTTGCCCGCAAATGGGGGCTTAAATAAGCTTCTTCATATCTCTTACCGTTTCCAAGATCCCTATAGCAAGAAGCGAATTTGTAGCAGCCTGTATAATGCAATAAAATTTGGTTTTACGTATGTTAAATATGTCAGTGTTACTATGACATTTTAGAGCATACCTTTTTTTGTGGTTATGTTTTTTACAGTGTGCGTGTGTTATATAATGTAAAATTTCATTTTACACAAAGAATGTAGTTTTGTAAATATCACTAAAAACAATCCATTAAAAAAAAACAATTGACTGCCTCAAAGTTAACTCCATAAAATAGGTGTCCCAATACAAATGTGCCATACTTCGAGGCTAGTGTGGATGAAGATAAACCAATTTATATAAAATTACCTTAGTATTGATTGACCTTTTAAAAAGTTATGTCAGTATCAGTTAAAGTGGAATAAAAAATTTTTTTTAACGGCCGACAACTTTTTAAGGAAGCAAATTATACGAAGGTAATTTAATCTAAATCCGTTTGTTTTCATCCCAGGAAGCTCTTATTGGACCGTTTAAAACTTGATTTTAAAAAATCGTCCGTAACCTGTATCTCAAAGCAAAAGACCATAGACCCACCAAAAAGTCGTCATATTTTGTGATATTCTATCAACTTCTCAATTCTTGTATTTTCGTTAATGCTCAATTAATTGTTTAAAACTGTACTGTTTTTTTAAAACCACATAAGTTTATTCAGTTCAGGTCAAATTGGAAGGCACATGACAATTTAGTTGTAATCCTTTGAAAGTATTTATTTAACTGTGCAAAATGGTTAAAAAAATATACATATGTATGAATATCAAGACCGAGAACCAAAATTGTCAATATCTGACAAATAGTTTTTTACTAAGCAAGCGAATAGGAAATATATTGTTCAAAATTTAATTATCCATGTGATACACACAATTTTTTTATTTCGAAGATCAAAACGTCTATTTACACAATAACGCCATATACTAGTATGAAAAAAAATATTTGAATGCCGAGTCAAACCTTTTACTGTCCTCATATAGCTAATACCAATTTAAGATATGTCTTTTAATGACTAAGGTAATACCAGTGACAATGTTAAAAGACACACCTATAGCTGCAGTATGTAATAAATAAATGTTCACTTACATTTTCATTGTTATACTCCCACAAATTTTCCAAAGTAGATAGGAAGTTTTCAAGTTCTGCGTTAGTTGAGAAATATAATATCCAATCTCCAGTATACTCGTGAACTTCTCTACATGCAAACTCCTTAAAATATGATAACAGATATAAAAAATAATATAAATATCACACAAGACATCTTTTACCAGAACACACCAACTCTGCTCTGCCGAAGGAAGTCGAAAAGATGTTAAGTCTATTATTGAGGCACAAGACAAGGCTTGAGTTCCTTTAATAGGATCGTGCTGACTTTTAGTTGGTAATAAAGAGGTAATCATACATGGAAATGCTTCTCTTACTGTAAGAATGTGATCACTTGTCATTAATAGCGAGCATGACTGAGTTGGATTTTTGTCTCGATGGCTGTATGTCTGAAATCATAAATAAGAATATAATCATATGTTCTGTTTTGTAAGATAAAATCCTGCTTTGCAATAGACGAAGTAGAGGATGAACCAACAGGAGACAGTAGACATAATAATAATTCTCATAAACTACTTACGCCACTAGCCGCATGTACTAATTCCTGCAGCCACTCGCTGGCAACATATTCATCAGGAGCTGCCAATAATAAGCTCTTTCCTTCCACTATTAATTGAAAAGTATGTGGCCTGTGGCTGTTAAAAATCCTTCTGGCTCCATGGCAAGACCCATTTATTAAAGGAAAAACCCTCAAAGGCACTCTTTGAGATGCTGAAGAGAGCATATATAAAACACCAGCCCTACAAATAACAAAATGGTCCAATTTTCGAAGGTGAGTGGTTATCATAGTTTTCCTAATGTAGAAGCGGTGTACCATCTATTTATTTTTCGTAAAACCTCAACTTTTGTTTGAACAACACTAATAAACAAACTTAATGAACAAGAAATTCATTCAAAATTAATTTACTTAAAATGTTTATCAAAACTGAAAATATTTACATAAATATTTCATAATACTAATTTTTTTCCTTAAATAAAAGGTATGCTGTTGCCTCGGTTGGCAACACATCTACCGACACAAACAAGATTTTATAAATTTGGTAAAATTTTTTTTTACTTACTTCAAAATAAAATATGCAGTCTCCCAACGAGATGACTCAGACTCGGAGGTCTTAAACATTAAAGGACCTTCTTTAGTAGGTCCTAAGGGAGTAGGTTCCATGTCAGAATTGAAATCTTGTATATTAACAATACTGTAATAGAAATATTCCTCATCCTGAAACAAAAGTAAAAAGGTCTTTCTGTATATTTTTGAGTAAAATCGATTGGCAGGCATATTTTTAATAACTTTTATAAATAATTCTGTCACTCTTAATTTATATTTTTCAATTTTTGGAATATTCGTTAAAGGACCCCACACTAATCTTATGGATTTTGGCCTCTGGTGAATTTCTCTGTAACTTTGGGAAAAGATAGGTTTCGACCTACTGATCAAATATCTCCATGGGCACATAGCCCAAAAATCACTCCTATGGGCCCTACCGGGGGATTTTAGCCCAAAAATGATGGGGCGCGAGGAGATGACACATTGCTCAAGAAACCAGTTCCGTCGCCGGGGAGAAAGTTGAAAATGGATTTTTGGGGCTAAAATTGTCCTCTCTTTCATATTCTGGGATCAGTTCATGGCTGCTGACCTCCTAAATACCCGAAAATGGAGTGCGAATGGGGTAAAAACGTGAATAATAAGACATACTATAAAAATGAATGTGGACCTCGCAAGTTGCGCCTGAAAGTTGACAACATTGTGGATTTCATATTATATAGTCCAACGGGAGTTTCGGAATCTCAAATCCACAATATTGTCAACTTTCAGGCGCAACTTGCGAGGTCCGCATTCGTTTTTATAGTATGTCTTATTATTCACGTTTTTACGCTTTTCGCACTCCATTTTCGGGTATTTAGGAGATCAGCACCCATGAACTGATCCCAGAATATGAAAGAGAGAACAATTTTAGCCCCAAAAATCCATTTTCAGCCTTCTCCCCGGCGACGGAACTGGTTTCTTGAGCGATGTGTCATCTCCTCGCGCCCCATCATTTTTGGGTTAAAATCCCCCGGTAGGGCCCATAGGAGTGATTTTTGGGCTTTGTGCCCACGAAGATATTTGATCAGTAGGTCGAAACCTATCTTTTCCCAAAGTTACAGAGAAATTCACCGGGGGCCAAAATCCATAAGATTAGTGCGGGGTCCTTTCTTTTCAAATGATATAATTATCATGTTATATTTCCACAAAAATTTTATAAATATAATTTAGTTTGCTATGTATTTTTTATCAGTTCAGAGTGTTAGGGAAAAAACTTTCATAAATTTAACAGTTGCTGCTTTGTATCATTTTATATTAACCAAAAGAGTTCATTACACACAATATATCCAAAATTTAACCCTTGTAATGAACTTGTTTCAGTTTCCAGTTTTATGCAAGGCTTTTGTCATTTATTTTCCTTAATTAATTCCATTTTTTAAAAGCAATCATCCTCGTGCCAATGAAAACCGTCTGTTTGCACAACTCTGACAAGTGCCGCACGCACGATCCCACCATGGCTCCTGTTAATCAGGAGGGGATCGAGGTAACAAAACCGTGTTTCCTGGACAAAAATCCTTAGTTCGTTGCCAGAACTTGAAGATCTCCAGAACCACTGTGAGGACCCCATCAAAGACCTACAACCGCCATCCAAACCCAAGAAATTAGCAGTCGAGAGCAATCTTCCGGAATAAGTAAGCAAATTGTATTTTCCTATGTTCGCTTGTCCTGCTATGGTATAAGTCTGGCCGAATTTGAACTCTGGCAAGACAATGTGACCACAGTGTTGTTGGCGACGGTTTGGCTGGGTAACTTACCGCCTTCGTTCAACTACCATTGTAAGGCCCTTTGACTGAAACTGCTGATTTGGCTGGATATCCCACTGCCAGTGATTGACGTTAAGGTGTTGGACTGTACGGCAGAGGCGTCGTCGGCGACGGTTTGGCTGGGCATCCCACCGCCTTCCTTCGATAAACGCTGTAAGGCACACTAACTAAAACTGCCGGTTTGGATTGGTATCACACCGTCAGTGGAAGACGTTGAGTGTTGGCCCGGCAATGACAGATAGACCCTCAAAGTTTGGCTGGTTGCCCCACCGCTTCCAGGAGAAATTTGTCACTCACCGTGTGACCGAACGTGCACCTTGAACAGACTTTGCCTTTCGTCAACCAAACTATTCCTTCTCTTGATTACCATTTGATTATTTATGCTATTTGTGTATTGCATTGCTTCGCTTTTTCCTTGGCTGGTATTAACTCCGTTTAATTTCCGGTGCTTTGATAGAAACCGCTGGATTTACTTGCGTAGATTTAGAATAACACCTAATTACTATTTTCATTTACAGAGACATTTGGGAGCAGGTATATATTTGTTGACTATTAACTACACCGATTTGTTAAACATTGTTTATTTCTAGTATTGACCGAAATTAAAACTGAAAACTGTTTATGGCGTACTGATTTTTGAGTATTAGATTGTTTATTGTAAAATAAACCTAACGTCTAATACTGCATTTGTTTCCCGTACCGATTTTGTGTCTTGCCTACCGATATTTGATTATACTAATTTTGTATTTATTTACAGCACCCAATATTCCATATAGGTATATTTTTCTTTTATATTGAAAATGAAATTAATTAATTCCAAGGTAAATAATTGCTTAATTAGGGCAATAGATAAACATCTCCTTAGCACCTGTTGTAGATTATTTTTGAATTTATGTATGTTAGTTGTTTACAATAATTTTAATAAGAAGCCATTTTACTTTGATTGTTTCAATTTCTGTAGGCCTTAGTAATATAAAATAAATCTAGTAAATATATTTCCAGTTGTATTCATTTTTAACGCCGATAAGATTGATAAAATTCCGATCAGTAAAAAGTCTTACTATCTCTTTGCGATATAAGTCTGTTAATTTAAAAAGTAAAATAACACTTCACTTAGAGAACTACTTTGGGTTATAGGTAAAGTAAGAGAAATAGAACAGACCCCTGGAATTAAACTTTCTTCACTGTAAGGTTCACGTGGAGTTTCCTTCACGTAAAAGATAGGGAAACTGGCGCCCGAGACTAACCGAACAAAAAGAATATAATACGGAGTACGTTCCTGTGACATCACTCACCACTACTGGCTTTCGAACACCACTGCCGATAAAATAGTAGTCAAGGGTCATCACGAAATTAGGCGCCCAAGCAGGGACGTAAGAGATGCCTATAAATATTGTAAATTGTAATTCAAATTGCGAATCAACATTCCATTTAGAGTTGGTAATCCACCACTGAGGGCGTCCGTGTACCATGAAACCGTACGTTCGTTACACCATTTTGAAGAAAAACAATTATACGGTTGTAAAGATGTATTTTAATTATAATTTTAATTTAAAATATATTGTTTATTAAATTAAATAGTTTATCTTATTTAAAAGAATTGAATTTTCATTTAGGTAGGAAGATTCCTGGCAAACACCCAATTAACAAAAGTAAAGTGCCAAAAAGTAGTACCTTACAGTGGGTGGTGTGGAAAATCACTTTTTAATAACCTTTTTTTAAATTATGAGATTTGACAACAATGCATCGCCCATTTCCAATTGTACATGCACTGCGACTAAGGCGGGCCATTGTTTGAGGTCAAGTTTTTATGACAGAATTTGAAAAAAATAAATAATTGGTGCATGTTCCTAAAGGTCAAAGGTATCCTCCATATAAATATGATCCCCATTCAAAGTTACACCCTGTATATTAGCGATATTTATCAATATTTCGAAAGATCAAAGTACAGACCCACAGACCGACACAAATAAGTTTATATCCGAGATAGCCACGTTCACAAATGCACTATGGATATGGCAAGGAAAACATTTTCTAAAACTTCGCAATTTTCGAAAAGGACAAATAAAAAGTTAAAGGAGCAGTCACGAGAAGTGGTAGAAAATGTGATACATTATACACAGTGTAAATCTGATCTAAATCAACCTGTCATGGAATTTAAACAGGTACAAATGCGAGCTACTCTTACGATGGAAGTAAGCAAAAGGAACATTCAAAAGATTACGAAGGAAATTGATGCTATTATGAATGGTAAATAGTCAAGTTTTTTAACACCAAATAAGAACTGGTGAAAGTGAGCTCACAAGACCGACTTAGATAACTTTTATATGGTTCTCTTTCGACATACTGTCATCAATTTTTACGCAGTAAAGAAAATGATGGCCACCATTAAAAGGATTGTACTTATTATACTTTTATATTGTATTATTTTATATTATACTTTATATATTTTTTACGATCTCTAGTTTTTTTATACAATTAATGATATGGTTACATTTACCTTGTCATATTACACCTTCAAATATTCTTTTAGTAAACTGGTTTTTAGTATCACTTAAAACCTTTTAAAGTAGTTCTTAATTTTAAATCCCTTTTAAATTTAATATATATTTCTAATTTTTAATAGCTCTAAATAGGTTTGGATAATACAGTAAGACCCCGCTTAACGCTGTTGCGTTTAGCGCTGTTTCGGTTTAGCGCTCTTTTATTTCAACCCGGGGATTTCCCGAAATTGCTCGCCGCACTACGGGGATTCCCCGAAATTGTGCGCAGCGTTAGGTTTCCAAATATGTATGTACATAACCTATCCGAAACAGTGTAGTTGTGTTTCTTGTTTGGTGCGGTGCTGTACGAACGCATTTTCATCAGTTGATATAACTATAACTGAAATTATGGACCAATTTGTTGAAAATGATCCAAATTTTGACAGGAGTTCAAAAGCAAGACGGGGTGTTATAGATGCTTTATCCACTTATCAACAACTTCTAACAGAACGCAAAAGGAAAACGCAAACTACATTAGATGCCTTCCTGACAAAAAGGCAGAAAATTGGAAACACAGAATAGACTGAATGATCTGACTGACTTAGAATTTTATTTGTTTTTATAAGTAATATTCGTTTATATTGTTTTTATTTTTGTAAGAAATAAATGTTTGGTTTTATTTTTATTAAAAAAAAACAATTATTAAATTTAATACCTAACCAATTTTCTATCCATCTTCCCCTAACCCCATTATTTACATGTTAAGATAGCCTCGTTTAGCGCTGTTTCGCATTACGCTCTACTTTGATGGAACGTATCCTACGCGTTAAGCGGGGTATTACTGTATATTCATAATATGTATTAAAACGATCCTGGACAAAGCTCCAGGTTGCCACTATCCCTAATCGCCACACCTACGTCTTATTCCTTCTAGACGTTCTTTTTAGTTCAAATATCAAACAAAATATATAAATAACAACCTACCTTTTCAACAGAAGTTTGTTTACATATGGCACGTCTCAAATTAACCATATCTCTCATACTAAGCTGCTTAACTGCTGGTAATCTAGGTTTATTCATGTCCCTCCTCATAGCTATTTCCAGCTGTCCCACAAGATCACCCGTTACATTGCAGCATCCAGTGCTAATAATGCACTGCATGTCTTTATCGTAATTTGATAAGTGAATTGTCTGTGCATTAGGTCCAATTAATACAGTGTTAAGTTCCGTGTATGGTAAAACAAAGTGATTGCAGTAAGTACTGTTGGGTTTCATTCCCGCAATGTACAGGGTGCTATCTGTTAAGATAACTAGAAGGGGTTTAGTATCTCCATTTGTAGTATATGCACTTCGAACCGGAAAGACCTAAGAATGAACTTTTCAGAAAGCAATTCATACTGCAATAACAAGTCAAAGAATTCACAATGATATGCGAGGTGTCTCAATAATCAAAGTACAAAAAATTATCAGATCCTTGGGGTCAAAATAAGACGATGTTATTAAACTTATCTGGTCAAATAGACGCTTTGTGTGATTTAAATTAAATTTTTCTAGTACTCGTTTAAAAATATATACAAAAAATTATTCTAAAGCTTTTGACTCCAGAAAAAAAAGCAGAGGGGGTTGCATGGTGCTGCTGAAGAGGGTGATGATTTTCTCCACTGGTACATCACAGGCGATGAGTCTTGGTTTTATGGATTTGATGTTGATCTCAAATCTCAAAGAGACAAGCTGGAGAGCCAAGGATCAAAAAGTTAATGTCAAATGTTAGGAAAATGTTGATTATTTTTTTTTCAATTCTCAGGACATCATCCACCATCCATTCGTCCCACCTGGCCAGACAGCCAAAGGAACCTTCTACTTTATCAGTTCTCAGACGTCTGTCAGCTCATATGGCTTCAAGTGGATTTGTTACATGGAGGGCAGTGGGTTCTCCACCAACAATACCCCTGCCCACATGACATGTGGACAGGAGAGCCACTTGGCAAAAAAAATATGGGTCCCCTAAATTTGTTTAAAGAATCTGTGACCAAATTTTGTTGCATGAATTTCGGGACACCTGGTATTGATAATATTGAATAATGAATTTAATTTTATGTTTTGCATGATGTAAAATATTTTTAAATTATTTATTAATAATTATAGTGAGGAAAATTTTCATTATTCTCATTCTAGTGAAAATGTTGAGTATTTCCCAAAACAGTGTTCCATATTTATCTATGTTTGAAAAGTCAATATTTTAAAATACAAATTAAAGTGAGGGATGCTGCTTGTACAGCATGAAACAGAATTACTTTGAACAGAAGCAAGTTTAGTTAAATTATTTTAATTTTAACCCTAAGAATTTGTGACAGCTTCATGTATACATAATATTGAGACACCCTGTATATTGAAGTACATCAAGGATATAATTTACAATCTTACCTTTATGAGTTTCTCAAGCCTACTCCTAAAAAGCTCTTTTCTAAACTGAATAATCATTTTTTTATCCAACAAATTTTCACAGTTCTGTCTTTTCTCTTGTCCCAATGCAATTTCTTTTTCTAATTCTTTGTCCAAATCATCATTTACCTTATTGGACTTTATGCCCTTTATGTACAAACTCATTAATCTTCTTGAGCTCTTTTCCTTATTTTGAACCTTGACATCAATCATTTTCTTCAATGTAACATTTCTCAAAAACCTGCTTATCAATGAGGTTTTTGAAGTGGATGGCCTTAAAGAAGGTAATGACCTAGCTGTATCAGAGTCTTCACTTCTATTTTCTGAGAGAGGTACCTTGAATGACTGACTTACTGAATAGTGGTTATTCCTCTTCACTTTTCTTTTAGGCGAACTCAAATGCCTAGGATTCTGTGGTTCGGAGAAATCGGATATAGTTTCGTTATCAGACCAATCCACTTTAGTAGTAGAGGAATATTTATTTGAATTATTTTTTGTCGACGGCTTCGAGTCTTTAAATTCCGGCTCTTGAACTTCTTCGATCTTATCATCATTTTTAGTTGGGGTGGAGGTATTATTTATTGCTTCAAAATCCTCCTCACCCTCTACTTCGGGCTCATCTTTAGCCCTTCTACGAAAAAAATTCAGTTCCTTTAAGATCATCTGGTAAACGGTTGAGCTTTTTGGTTTATTTTCTTTCTCAAAATTTTTTTGGAAATTATCATACTCGTATGAATAACTAATTCCTGAAATAAAATAAAATTTTATCAGAAACAAAAATTTTTACAAATAGAATTGTTTATTTAACTACTTAATTACGATGAGACATCGAAAATATGATATAGTTGAAAGCCAAATGTTCTAAAAAAAAATTAACTGAGCGAAACTTTCACATATTAAAAAAGTTTTGAAAATACTGATGATATAGATATTAAATTCTTCATTAAGTTAAAATAGTTCCATTTTAATTAAACTAAATAGACAGATATTTGTTATAAAACAAAATTCAAATAGAAAGAGGAAGAATTTTTTTTTAAAATAACAGCTCTTCAAGGACAAAGGTCAAAGAGTGACATTGTTTTTTTAAATGGTAATCTATATTTTTTATTCTGAAATAGTCTGCTCATTATTTTAGACAGCTTTCATTTGAACATTTGTTTTAAAACTGAGCAGTTGAATTTTTTAACTGTTATGGCCCACAACACTTTTACATTGTTGTTAATTTGAAACATTATTAAGTATTCAAATGTCTTGCCATTTTTTTTATTGCAAGTGTGATCCCTTTCCAAAAGGTTTGCATTAAGGTTTGTTGTGGAATGTTAGCACAAGCTTTTTCAATACGTTCCCATATTTTGAGTTGGATGTGAGTTTTGGTTTTGATAGAAAACATTATTAACATAGTTCTAATTATAATTAGATAATTATCTAACATTAATATCTGGAAAATATTTGAAGTGGTTCTGCAAAAAATTTATGCAAATTTGATTGTTATGGTGTGTTAAAAGAAAATAGTTCTGTTAAAGAACTATTACAATAGCGCACTAGATATTTAAACTTTACTGAGGCTGACAAATCGATTTCTCAATACCATTGCGAATTTTCAGCAAAATAATAGCAGCTGATATGTCTATAGGGTTGCCAGATTGCCAGCATTCGATTACCGAACACCAGTGGCGGCTCGAGGTATATGAAAATAGGTGGCGCAACCTACAATTAGCTATGTGTGTGTATATGTGTTTTGGGAGTGGGGGGTTCCAGAAGACAGATGCACAAGTAAAACAAATGACTACAGAACAACACTTGCAAGATGCAATCTGTTCACTTATTGAAACTTGTTAATGAAATGGCATGGCAGTTTGTTTAGCCATTTACATAGGGCATAGAGCTACCACCTACAACATCAGCTACTTCAGCTACAAGTTACCAGATGGTGATGGTATCTGATTGTGTACCTATTTACTAGAATTACCGAACAAAGGACTCCACACAAACCTTATGGGAAATGGCTCCTGGTTAAATTGGCTGAATTTTTTATAGGTTACGTTATCTCGGCGTCCTGAACAAATGTCCTTATGGGCACAAAGCCCAAAACTCCACGGATTCCAAGATAAACCCACCTAACCCCTAGAAACCTACAAAACCACAAGCAGACTAACTCACCTAACCCTGGGAACAGAGAGTTTAGTTGATTACTTTTCTTGAAATAATTAAATTCCACACAAGCGGACTAATCCGACTACTCCCAACCCACATAGCTCTTAGAAACCACCCCTAGCAAACCTCAAGAAAAATAAGCGACTAAACTCGCTATTGCAAGGATTACGTGGGTTAACCTGATTGTGGTTTGGCAGGGGTGGTCTCTAGGGATTTGGTGGGTTAGGGGGTAGGCGGATTAGCCCGATTGTGGTGCGGAATTTAATTTAGACAAATAAGGCACTAAACTCGCTGTTCCCAGGGTTACGTGGGTTAGCCTGCCTGTGGTTTGGTAGGTTCTAGGGGTTAGGTGGATTTATCTTGGAACCATGGAGTTTTGGGCTTCACGCCTATAAAGACATTTGTTCAGGACGCCGACATGTGTAACATAAAAAATTCAGCCAATTTAACCGGGAGCCATTTTCCATAAGGTTTCTGCGGGGTTCTTTGTGTTCGGTTTGCCTTTCATTCCGGACGCGAATAATTGAGTTAATTACCGAACAGTCCAAACGAAATGTCTAATATTATGAAGTATCAATTTATCATGACTAAAGAGAGGTCATCACTAAAAAAATCTGCTGTTGATCATTTATTAGGTTATATTGTGTGTTAACCACACATATTAAGCCTGTATCAGACAATGCAATTTTGTTGCACGGATTTGGTTGCCGCGATAGAATCCATGAAATTTTTCTTATCAGACTATGCAATTCTGTCCCGGCAACTGAATTGCATGAATTAGAACATGCTCTATTCCGTGCAACAAAATTGCAGGGATTCTAGTTACTTTTATGAAGATTTGTTTATTACCAACCTAGCTGTTGTTGGCTGTTGATCATGGTTGTTGTTAGTAACACCGTTGAAGCCACTATTAAAGCTATACAGGAATTTACTTTTAAATTTTCATCCATTGCAATGTTTTGCTTGAATAAAAAATAATTGTTTACAAGATACATACAAGAAATTTTACATGTTAAACAATGCATAGTTGGTAACACTACTGCAAATAACTAAACAAATTGCAGCATCTGTCCCATTGTGTGATAATAAACATGCAATTTTATTCTCGCAACAAAATCCCCGCAATTTTGTCGCTGCAACTAAATTGCATTGTCTGATACAGGCTTTAGATTTGCAGGCAAGAAAAGTTAAATAAACCTTCGAAATAATGTTATTTTATAAATAACTCGTCAACTAGATATTGAATAAATATAGACTGCCTTTAAAAAATATCCATTTTATAAAAACACAAAATGCCATACTTTCTTCATCTGATAAATGCTACAACTATTAATTGTAACAATTTTCTATATAAATAATAATTTGCGGCATACGAGTATTAAGTTGTTAATAAAATTAAAATGGGATGCTACAGTAGTATCAATGATCGCTTTGGTTGTGAATTTTTAGGTATATAAAAAATCTTAATAGACTGTTCATATGAACAGAGCAGTTACATTGAGTATAACAGTGCTCAGTTTGTACTTAGTTGAGTTGAAATTTCAATAAAATAAAAACAGTTCAACTTGTTTCTCATCGAAATATTTTTACATACATTTTTGGTCATATAATGACGTATTTCAACATCAAATCTCTTTTCTTCGACAATTCATTGACACAAATGTTAAACTATTTGTAAGAAAAAACCTGCTAAATATACAGAAAAAGAGGTTCTATCTAATTGCTGATATTGTCTACGGTTTTTGGGTAACTTAGTCAGGGTGAAGCACAGTCAACACTTTCATAAATTGACTAGATTGACCAAGTTGATTGACCCTATTTCCAATGGTGCTTTGATAAATGTCATTATGTGTTTGCCATTACATATTTCATTGTTCAAATTGAAATGTACAAATTAAAAACATATTTTTTAACCATAACACCATACACATATTTCAGGGTTCGACATATTATTATTACATATTCCATTATCTAAATTCTTAATTTAGGCATCAATCAAAAGTTAAGTGTTTACAATGTTCAAATTGAAATGTACAAATTAAAAACATATTTTTTAACCATAACACCATACACATATTTCAAGGTTCGTCATATGGGTTTTGTTCTAAAGTGATGGTTGATTACTGTACATTATCAATCTTTCAGATCTAAAAATATGTACCATAAAAAGACACGGTGGTACTTAAACTATCATAATAGGGTAATAATGTAATAAATACAATAATAAAAAAAAATGTGCAATTTGTAAGATCTGAGGGATCTCAATTGAAATGCTCTTTGGATCCTGAAAACCTATATTTCAGAGGAATTAATTTTTCTAAATCACATCCAATGTTAACACCGCCTAGAATTTTTTAATATCCCAGAACTGTGAAATGAACAAGAAAAACATCTTGGTCTTTATTAAAACATTAAAATTATTACTATATTGAATTAAGCCAACATGAATAATTTTAAAAATCACTTCTGTAGCTAATTTAAATCAATAAAATATTTCAGTACAGTTGCACCATACTCATTTTTATAAATACCAAGATATATGCTAACCCAAATATATTTAGGTATTCTAGAGTTATATCCTGTCTAACCAGGAACTTAATTAAATATTTCGACACTTTAATACGAAAACATGCTATCTCAGAATGGAAAACACGCTATCTCAAATTTCGGTTGAAAAACATGCTATCTCAAATTAAGCTTGGAAGACATGCTAGCTCAGATCTTAAATATTCCATACTTTTTGAAAAATATATTATATAAGTTTATTATAAATGCACGGTTTCAATCATTCCAATTTCATACCAATTTAAATTTCTAGTCAAACTAAGATAGCATATTTTTACTTAAAGATCTGAGCTAGCATGTTTTCCAAACTTAATTTGAGATAGCATGTTTTCCAACTGAAAGGACCCCTCACAAATCAAACGGAAACTGGCTTTCGGTGAAATCGTCCGAATTTTGGATATGTTGTTCCTTTCGGTGTCCAGATCAAAACTCTCCATGGGCACGAAGCTCGAAAATCTTCCCTGCGAGCAGTACTCAGCTTGGAAGGTTACAGACCAGTAATCCCCGATTTTTGCTGATTTTACCTCTACCCTTGCATTTTCGGGATATATTATATATATATACAGGGTTCCTAGCGGCCGGGAAAACCGGAAAAACACAGGGAATTTGTTATTCTTCATAAAAAAAACAGGGAATAGTCAGGGAATTTTAAAAATTCACGAGTCAGGGAATTTGATGTTTGCAACTGGAAATTTTGTGAAAGCCGGCCCTGGGTTCTTGAAAGAGAAAACTATTTGTGGATTTGAAACCTTTATAAGAGGTTGTTAGGGTATAAAAAAGATTATGGAATCCAGTTGAGAAAAAATTTAATGCATAAACACCAATTAGTATGTAAAAATGAACTACAAGTGACCTGGATTTTTTTTTGTCAGGGAAAACCTGGAGAAGTTAGGGAATTCTTTATTACTTTTGAACTATGAACCCTGAATATATCTTCATATATATATCCCGAAAATACAAGGGTAGAGGTAAAATCAGAGAAAATCGGGGATTACCCGTCTCTAACCTTCCAAGTTGGGTACTGCTCGTAGGGAAGATTTTCGAGCTTCGTGCCCGTGGAGACTTTTGATCTGGACGCCGAAAGGAACAACATATCCAAAATTCGGCCGATTTCACCGAAAGCCAATTTCCGTTTGATTTGTGAGGGGTCCTTTGAGATGTTTGCATGTTTTCCAACTAAAATCTGAGATAGCATGTTTTCGTACTAAAGCATCGATTTGTTATATCACATCTTACCTTTATGCTCGTAAACATTACTATCACAAAGTATAATATTTGCAGGTAAATTCTGAGGAATATTAGGGTAATTTGGGTAAAACCCTTCACTCTTGGTCAATTTCAAATTAGTTTTTGCCTCAAGAACTTTATTCACTGGAGTAGGTTTTATTTCAATAGTTTCAAAGTTTTTCAGAGAGAGACTCCCAAAAGAACGCCGTCTATTTGTAACATCATATGAGGAAGAGTAGACTGTGACGTCTTCTTGACCTTCGGGAACTCCTCGCTCTGCCAAAGGAACAGAAGTTGAGAAATTTAAAATATTTTTCAAGCTGCCAAAAATATTTGAGTCCAACAAGTTAGCTTCAGATTTTTTCTTCTTCAAATTGTTTTCTTCTTGGACAATGTTGGTGTCAATGTATTTTCTTGTACTTCTCGTCTTTTTCAAACAACTAGATTTTGGTTTGGATTTGAGGCTGGGTTCTTTTCTAACATAATTTTCATCTGAATTTGAATTATCCTCTTCGTCTATAGAACTAGAAATACTAGCTGTCGAGCTGGAAGAAGTAGAAGAATATCTTGGATGATGTATATAAATATCAGATTTTATTTCGCGCTCTGATATATTTTTCTCATAATATGGAGCGTCGCCTTCAGCTGCCCAGCTGTATCTACCTTTAACCACATCTGGTTTCCTTATAAAACCCCTTTGGAAGAAACTCAATGACACATCAGGTTCATGTGTGATAAAACCATGATTAATGTGTATATCATCTATTTTAGTACTATTCAATATATCCTCATGAAAAGAGACACGTTTCTTGGGCGTGTCTGATTTGGACTTTTTCTTTCTTTGACGACGAAATACTATTTGTTCCTCAATTGGTTTTGTATCTTTGTTTTCAGCTTCAGGAACAGTTTCTGGTACAGATAATGGTGGAACAGCTTCTACAGGACAGTTTAAGTTAATTCTTAAATTCTCATTGACTTCTTCTGAAAGACTAACATGCATATCAGTATTTGCTGCATTTAACTTTGTATTCTGTAAAGTATAGTCTAGTAACTCGTAACTATTTAATGAAACATTCATCATTTCAGTTTCTGCATTTTTTATTGGATGTTCCATTTCAAAAACATCGTCACTAAAACTTTTGGATTCCAGATTATGCCCATCCGAAGGGTTTAAGGAAACCTCGAATATCATATCATATTTGTCAAAGTAATTTAGTACAGATGTAGATATATTTTTATAATCATAGTTAGTATTTTGAATACCACAATTGCCTTTAACTGTCATATCTTTATTTTCTTCGAACTGAGTATTATCTTTCTTGGCAGTTGATACTATATTTTCATCAATTTCATCTTTAGTAAATTTTTCTTCTGGACATAAGTCATATATACCATGTTCACAATTGCCGTGTTTACTTGCAAGCTCTCTATTTATTTTATCATGCGAAATTTTCCCTTCTTTTCCACTATCCTCTTTTTCGCCCGTTTCACCAGCATAATCATCATTAATTTTTATATTCTTATGCTCCTGTCTGTCAGTCAGTAGGTTTAGTTTTACATTACTGTTAACATTATCTGATATATTCTCAAAATTTTTTATTACCACATCAGTTTCTGGCAATATATCCGTATCACAACCCAATCCACTTACTGACATAACAGACGTTAACTCACTTTCACTATCCAACATTTGTACTCCAGAGTCCACTGGAGACGAAAGACTTGATACTGTACTTGAAGTCATTTGTGCATCTTGGTAATTTTGACCCTTCTTAAAAGTATCTTCACATATTTTGAATCTAGTTTCAATATCATTATAAATTGTCTCCATATTTCTGAAATATGAAATGGCAACCACTGTAGAAATATTTTTTTTGAACACAAAAATTTAATGCAATTCAGTGTAATAGAATTAATTACTCATGTTTTAATAATTAATATCTGTAACTTTAACTTCGACTGTCTAGAGATAGTTGTTTAAACATTAATAAAAATTTAATGAATTATAAATGAAAATATAAAAAAATAAACACTGCGTATATGAATCACGGTTAACGAAAAAATTTATTTTAAATATTTACCTTACTTTTCCTTATTTAATAATCCGGAAATTTCATATATCCGAAACCGTAATTACAATAAAATCAAATAATGAAAGATATAATTATCACACTCATTCATTGTCATTATTAGGTACATATTTGTCCTTTATTTCAATTCAAGGCGAGCTGGGCATGCGTTTGTCATTTTGACGTTTCAAATTATACATCATTGATTTTTAAGAGCAGTCAGTACCCTATGTATTAATATATTAATAATATTAACTAATAACTTCTGCACTAATAAAAGATTACTAAAATTTTCTAAAACATTATAAATACATACAATGGTTTATTGCAATCAGTATTATACTTAAACGATACCCATTTCAATCTTGAAAAGAGAAACTTTTTTTAGAACGAAATTTAAAAGGTGAGAATGTAGATACTGCGCATGACGACATGGATGTTAAGGCACTTTTACAAGCATGTACACGAAACATTTTTAATGCGTTACATAACTTAATTTGAAATTTGAATTGTATTACTAGTTTGCTATACTTAGAAATATAGCATTTTATGAGAAACCTTATTAGCGCAATATTAAATATTAAGTTACTGAAAACGTCTAAAGATGATATTAGTAATAAACCTTACTCAAACTGCACCTGAGTTTTACTCTTTAAATACTCCAAACAAAAACAACTAGAATACCATTCTCGAGCGAGCGGCCGAACTGAGCGGACGTGTTTATTGTGAAGTGAAGTGCATTGCAACGAGCAAGATCTACCTGCCTTTATTAAGGCTACCTGGAAAGAATCCCTTTCTTTCCTCTTAACCACCGACCTAATCCACGGCTTAAGCATAGAGGCCGTCGGCATCGTTGTTACAGATACCTGTGCCGGGGTTATGCCCAGGTAAGTTTTTACTTTATTTATCAGTTATTTGCATTATTTTAAAATACATTTCTCAAAATTGTGACCTCCGACAAACATTATACCGTACAGACTAATACGCCAAAAGACACGTACGCCCCCGTAAGGGGGCATCCCCACACGACTAAAACCTACACACCCTCTCTCACTCACACACACACACACACACACACACACACACA
>NW_019426017.1:0-845 GCF_000390285.2 Anoplophora glabripennis | reverse complement strand
AAAAGAATTGCGTAAACAAACATTTGTATAATATACAAATATATCTATCAGTACATAAATATACAGGGTGTCCCGTTCATGTTTCAAAAAAACTTGTGTGTAAGTTCCTCTTGGTAAAATAATGGGGGTAGTTCATGTAACGTTTTTTTCTTACACGCCCTGTTTTCGAGATACAGTGTGTTGAAGTTGTTACTTTCCAAATGGTTTTTGGTTAATTATATTTAAATAGGCTAAAGATAAAAATGTAAAAATTTGTACACGAGTAAACATCAACTGTGCGTTAAGAATAATGTGCAAACGGTTTCTTTTTGAAAAGGGGTACAATAAAAAAAATATGTTAAAAATCAAATTTTATTGCATTTTTAAACGGTTCTGTAAACACTAAAGCATACTACACAAAAGGTATATTTGTCGAAATTCGGTAGCATGTACTTACCATTTTCGAGAAAAATTACGTTGCATTTTTTTTCCTCACATAAAGCGGCATAACAAAATATTAAATTGAAAGAGGACTTTATCATTGAATGGCCCCCTGCCCGCTAACCTTTTCTGTTTCAGAGACCGCCAGGATCAAGAAACGAAGACAACGACACACACACACACATACACACACACACACAGAGACACACACACAGACACACACAGCCACACACACACAGACAGACACACACACACACACAGACAGACACACACAGACATACACACACACACACCCACACACAGCCACACACAGCCACACCCAGCCACACGCAGCCACACGCAGCCACACGCAGCCACACACCCATACACACTCGCAGACGCACACCCATACACACACACAGACACACAAACACACACACACACAC
>NW_019426016.1:2846-3805 GCF_000390285.2 Anoplophora glabripennis | reverse complement strand
ATACAGAGTGTCACGTATTACCAGAGTGAACCAAGCATACTATTTTTTATATGGGACACCCTATATATTATTTCAAATTTAGATTAAGCTCATCTCTCTCATGCTTCCAATATAGGGTTTAATTATGTTATACAGGGTATTTCAAATGGTCAATTGTATACGAGAATCATTGCCATTTCAGCATCCTGTATACACTCAACAGAACATCTTAATAATTTTTTGCAAGCATAACTTTTTGATATTGGTGCAGTTTTACGAGACAGTGCTATTATTTCTTTATTATTGCAACACTTGAATATGGGGCGAGCCAAAACTTGAGCAAATAATTTTCTCAATTTTTTTAAATTAATCATCGTGTATTTTATTTTAAAAACTGAAAATAGACTTTGTCCTTTCATTTTTATAAAGCATTCCCTCTAGCTAAAATCATTAATTTCTGAAATATTTACTATTTAATACAAAAATAGAGTGAGTATTTAAAAAATTTATATTATACCTAACAAGTTGGTTAATATTATAACAATTTCGTCTTAACAACGGGTATTTTGTAATGTTTTATAACAATTTGTCACACTATCATTTGCCCACGGCCAACTTGTAATAGGAATTTTTTTAAAACTCTCCTTTTGTTATTAAATATCAGAAATTAATGATATTA
The DNA here is from genome assembly GCF_000390285.2 of Anoplophora glabripennis. Taxonomy (NCBI): domain Eukaryota; kingdom Metazoa; phylum Arthropoda; class Insecta; order Coleoptera; family Cerambycidae; genus Anoplophora; species Anoplophora glabripennis. The sequence continues at coordinate 3,147 of NW_019426016.1, read as the reverse complement.
ACTATAGTATGCTTTATAAAAATGAAAGAACGTAAAGCGTATTTTCAGTTTTTTAAATAAATTACAGGGCGATTCATTTAAAAAAAATTGAGAAAATTATGTGCTCGAGTTTTGGCTCGCCCTGTATTCAACTGTTGCAATAATAAAGAAATAGCATTTTCTCGTAAAACTGTACCAATATCAAAAAGTTATGCCTGCAAAAAATGATTGTTAAGTTGTTCTGTTTAGGGTATACAGGACGCTGAAATGGGAATGATTCTCGTATACAATTGACCATAACTTTTGAAATACCCTGTATAAC
>NW_019426016.1:0-474 GCF_000390285.2 Anoplophora glabripennis | reverse complement strand
GTACTATTAAAATTAACAGAGTTAGGGAGGCTAGAAGTTAAGGGAAGATTTCAGAAATTTAATTTTGTTAAATCATTAAAATTAACGATTAAAAATTTGATTTTTTGTTATAACTTTCTTATTAAAAATTAAAAAATATATCTATTTCTCTGAAAAGAAAAGTTACATTTTTTAGAGCAGATTGAAAAAACAATTACAAAGTTCATTCATTTTTCCGTTTATGATTTTTTTAAATTTCTGAAATATTCCCTTAACTTCTAGCCTCCCTAACTCTGTTAATTTTAATAGTAGAAGAAAAAGTCAAGAGGCCATATTTATGTAGAATTGTATGCTTTACAGCATTTATGAAAAACTTATCTTTTTTCACCCTTGGCCGGGGGTTGAACAAAAAATTACTCTCACTTATTGTTATACTAACTCATATCAAAAATTCAGCCAAGTTGCCCAAATTTCGATTTAAAGGCTTATTTAATT
>NW_019426015.1:3780-5852 GCF_000390285.2 Anoplophora glabripennis | reverse complement strand
CTGCCTGCGAATTTTTATTGCCCGAGAAGTGGAAAGTGTGCTACGTACGAGCATATAGAAATTTTTTGAAAAAATGGTGCTAGAACAAAAATACTGATGTTTCTGAAATGTCACTGCTAGCATATTTCATGGAGAAGTCAAGAACTTTAAAGTCACCGACGAGTTTGTGGAGTGAATACTCAATGATTAAGTCAACTATTTTCATAGTGGAGGACGTGGATATATCAAAATACCCCAAACTGAGAGCATTTTTGAAACGTAAGAATGATGGCTATACACCTAAAAAGTCAAACGTATTTACAAGAGAACAAGTCAACGATTTTCTCGTTCAAGCACCCGATAACACATATTTGCTAATGAAGGTAGTGACGGTCTTAGGCATTGCAGGAGCATGCCGTTCTGATGAGTTATGCAAACTTACTTTAGATAACGCCAATTTCAAAAATGTCGATGACATTATTGTAGTTACAATTCCAGATTCTAAAAATGCTATGTCACGTACGTTTACAATTACTTCTCGTCTGGGTTCTGTTTCTCACATAGAAATTCTCAAGAAATATATGTATCAAAATTAGATGAGAAATTAAAACTGAAATTTCACGCTTTTTTATACTCATCAAACTGGTAGATGTTACAACCAACCAGTCGGCAATAATACCCTTTCTATGATTCCTAATAAGATTGTACAGTTTTTGAAACTAGAACATCCTGAAACCATTAATTCCGAAGAATATAGGCAACGTTACTGGCTAATGCAGGAGTTGATGTATTAGCAATCAAGAGATATGGCGGGTGGAGATCAGCCACAATTGTAGAAAGTTATGGTGCTGACAGTTTAAGTAACAAAAATTAAATAGCCAACAGGATTCCTTACAATGACACTTCAACTCTAGGTTCTAGTAGTACGTCGCATTATGCTGTTTTAATGGATGTCAGATAATATTGAGCCTTCGGTGACTGAAATGGAGCGGTTGAGAAAAATGTGATAATTAGTAAACGCGAGGGGAATAATTATCCAGATTTTATAAATGGTACTAAATGTAATAACTGTCAATTACTATAAATATTTATCCATAATAATAATCAAATGTAATGTTCATCAAATATTTCTATTTATCTGTTCATAAAATATGCATTTACAACTCGAAATCGCTTTTTTCACTAGGGAGGTAAGTTACCTCACTTACCTCCCGTTGTCCATAGCAACTTCCACTTCTACGGTAGAATCCACTTATCTCCTTAAAAACAATATCTATTTTTTACTATAGTGGGAGCAGATAAAATATTTTATGTACCTACAGTTTGGCAATCAAATTCGATAAAATTCAGAATAAGTGGAAATGTTGAAATGAACCGATGTACAGATTATTTTAAGTCTCTGGAGTATTTAAAAAAAGGTACACAATCTATACAACCATGTTATAAAAAAATATATGTATACATGATAACAAAAATGTTTTACTGATATTTTCATCACATTTTTGTGTTTTCTAAGAATGTGTTCCGATATCAAACATGGTTAACCAAAACCATGGTTAAACGTTCCATTATTTGTCATTTCCTGAAATCTGTATAATTTTGGAACAGTGATTACCTGAAATTGGTTAACCAACTGTCAAACAAGTAACCGGCGTTTTTAATCGGTAAACTTGTAACCGCTTGTGGTTCGTGGCACTTGTTTACTTTACAGTGTTTGTGTTTTTAGAATTTATTTACCCATTGCTCCACGAAAGAAATAATACACCTTATCATCAGAATCTGAACTATCAGATGAGAATAAATTTATTATAAAATATAAATGCTTGTGCAACATCCATTTTTTAAACAATTTTTTTGTAGGTACTAGCTATTGAATAGATATGTATTTTTTATAATAAAACTATACATAAAACATCGCGCTCACTACTTCCTTTAAACAATAAAATGTTAGATTAGACAGGGTTAAGTTAGTTTTAATAATTTTGTTTTCTCTTCACTACCGAAGCTGGTCCATTATTCCCTTCTTTTCAGTTACCAACCGTTACCTCGGTGAAACCAGAAATGGTAATTCGGATAATATCGGAACACAACCT
>NW_019426015.1:0-1255 GCF_000390285.2 Anoplophora glabripennis | reverse complement strand
TATCATTATCATTATCATTATCATTATCATTATCATTATCATTATCATTATCATTATTATTATTATTATTATTATTATTATTATTATTATTAATATTGTATTCTCTTCTCCAACATATTATTTCATGTTTCTCAATAAGAATACTCATTACTCTTCCTATCTATTTTCCCATACGTAAAATTCATATCATGTAACATTTTCCACAATGTTTCCTTAGGTACCTATTAATTTCGGGGATTATATCGTTTTCTATAATAGCTGACATCACTTTCTGTAATGTTGGTAAGTATGGACAGTTCTTCTTATGGCATATTTCGCATCTTCGTCAACTTCTATTTTGTTTCTCCCGCTTTTAGGTTTTGTTGGGAGTACTTCTCCATGCACTTTTTGTTCTCTAAGAATTTTATATACCTTTGAAACTCCTGTATAATCCGTGCACGTATCTGTTTATTTTTGTTTTGAACGCCCTGGGTGATCTATTTGCAGGCAATGAAATACACGTAAAATAATTTTCTTTTCACTTATTACCTTCGAGTGGCCGCCCTTTTTGCACCTGTCGATGATGACAGTCTTGGCACATCTTCCATCGTTGAATAATTTATTTCACTTTATCACCAGAGATAAGCCGTAAATAAAACTAACAATAAAAAATAAGCGCAAACTACACCGAAGACCATGCCGTTAAAACGATTTCACGAAACTACCGGTAGTGACAGTGAGCTGTCAGTCAACAACAAAGATAAATTTATGCCCATAAAACGAGTTAATAAAAGATAGCTAAAACATATGGGTCGCCAGGTTAGCGACGTTGCCACTCATTTAGGAAAATCACCAAGTACAATAATAAATGAACAAGTCGAAACATATTTTATTAAAAGAATTTTTGTATATTTAGCATATAAATAACAAACACTCGGGCATAAGCAACATATTTTGATAGTAAAACGCATTTAACATAGATGTAGCAAATTATTTATGTCTACAATATTATTCGCTTAATGTCAAGAACTTGCCGTGTGTCTTACTAATACTAATTCTCAGTAGGTATTACAAATTTCTTCTTTAAATAATGTTATATTTTAGTAGTACCGAATAATTTTAAGACAGGGAAATTTAAGAATTTAGTGTGACAACAATGTTTCTCACTTGTAGTGGACTTTGCCCCTAGATAAATGATACTATAGATAGGAAACTTGAACAGATTTCGTGGTCATTAACAGCGCTAACTGTTGACACTTTCTCCAACTTCTATTGC
>NW_019426014.1:48146-48816 GCF_000390285.2 Anoplophora glabripennis | reverse complement strand
CCTACACGAGATGAGGCAGGATAAAGAGGGATAATCCCCCTCGATCCCAAATCATTGAGGCCAATTTCTAGCCATAGAATAATGGCGCGAACTATATTTTCTATGATTCGGGTCGATTCTGTTCCTATATGGTTATGACTATTGTTAAGTAACAATATTGTTATAGTGGTAAGTAATAGCAATATTGTTACCAAATTGATTATTCTGTTTCGCTGCTTTTAACCATAATTGCTATCGGTTACACCTTAACAACTGATTGTTAATAATATTTTTCACTCAAGTGAAGTTAGCCTTAGCACATGCGTCCTTTATAAAAAGATCACTTCATATTACTCAGTTCAGTGCGAACAGCCGAGCTGAACGGACGTGCTTGTTTGTGAGGTGAAGTGATTGCAACGAGCAAAATCTACCTGCCTTTATTAAGGCTACCTGGAAAGAATCCCTTTCTTTCCTTTTAATCACCGACCTAATCCCCGGCTAAGCATAGAGGCCGTCGGCATCTTTGTTCAGGTACCTGTCCCGGGGTTATGCCCAGGTAAGTTTTAACTTATTTATCAGTTATTTGCATTACTTTAAAATACATTTCTTTAAAATTGCGACCCCCGACAAACAATATACCAGACAGACAAATACACCAAAAGACACGTACGCCCCCGTAAGGGGGCATCCC
>NW_019426014.1:28672-44278 GCF_000390285.2 Anoplophora glabripennis | reverse complement strand
CCTTAGCAAAGCGCATCCCAGGCTGCATAGCCGCACTACCCTACCCAACCATACCACACATAAACATGACACTACCCCCGGGGTTTACACAGACGAGCCGGCGAAGCAAGAAGAGCGCCAGAAGAAAGGGCCCTAGCCGGCGGGGCCCAGCCAGGACAAAAGGAGGTCCCACAAAGCGCCTACACCGGCCGCATTTGCGGTCGGGGTAGACGACGGATGGGGCCCACCTACGAAGGCTGTCCAGGCCTACACGAGATGAGGCAGGATAAAGAGGGATAATCCCCCTCGATCCCAAATCATTGAGGCCAATTTCTAGCCATAGAATAATGGCGACTTCATATTACTTAAAACGAATACGCCTAACACTGTTTTTCCGGTTTTCCCACATAACGAGTAACAACCTCAGACTTTATGTATTACTCTTACGAGGTATGTGCTCTGAGGTATCAACTAACAACGACATAACCCTAGACCCTAGGTCCTAGATAAATGATACTGGACATAACCTCAGTATGTATGTAAGATGTATGTAAATTTTGTGGTGTTGGTTGGACTATAGCTCTTGGGTGTCTGGCGTATCTCCGTCAAAATTGAATATAAAAATCTGAAAATTTAGGGGTGTACTATAGATGGGAAGAGACCTAAGAAGGCACGTAATTTCAACTCACCCCTTCCACCCTACGGGGTGCGGAGGGGGTAAGGGGTGTTCTCTGAATTCTTTAATTAAATTTTCAACTAATTCTTTATTTAACCTAAAAAGCTTTATAAATTTTTCATTTGACAATTCAAATGAATTACTGGTATCCCTAATGCGCCGATATTCTAACCTCGGTCTGTATATAAAAATTAACATTTTTAAACAAATACTTATATACAACTGAAAACTTACTGATTGTGAACATTTTCTGCTACTTGCATAAAATTGACATAAAAATTAATCCCAATTGGGTCCATTGTCCACTTTACAACAAACGCTACTGGAAACTATTTACAAATAAGTAAATATTTAAATACTTTCCATACTGAAAACATGAAATATATCTTGCTACAGCCATAGCAACCACTAAAATGTGGTTGTTATGATAGCAATTCTTTTGAACAATAAATTGTTAAACTGACAGATGAAATGGTTGTGAAAGGTGAAACAGAATACACATATGAACAAAAATTGCTTATCAACAATACATCTTTAAAAAAACGCTTAACCATTCCTTGCAATTTGTAAACAGAATCGACCCGAATATATGTTTTGTGGGAACAACGTTGTTGATTTTTGGCGTCCTTCTATTATTTATGTTGGCGTCATTGTTCAGATTTGGAGTACAATCTGTTCAATTTCACATATAAATACAGAATTATTGTATTTGTAAACAAAATGGGTGATGACTGGGATGATGGAGCACCAGCTACTACAATTTCTGTTGTAAGTAATATTAAAAACGTTGTAATTTTTTTTTAAAGTTTTACTTTTATATAAGAGTTGCTCATATAGCTGCTTAGGGTGGACGAAAATTTGCAGAAGTTTTAAAGCGGTAGAAGCAAAAGATTATTGGGGCTCTGGAGCAGCTACAACTAATGATTCTGATAGTGGCTGGAATGATGCTCCATCTGATAACTTTAATAATAAGTCACAATAACCAAGGTAGTAGAGGAGGTCGTGGAGGTAGAGGAGGACGTGGAGGTAGAGGAGGACATGGAGGTATATATATTTTTTCCTATCAAATAATACATATATTATGCACTTATCCTTCCACTATTGAGTTATGAAGTCGTTTTATAATCCATGCCACGGAATTAATTGTAATAATGAAGAAATGAAAGAATTTTTAAATAATATGTACAGATTTGTTTATGTTATCGGCTGATAAGAGTAATACAACCGTAATTATATACAAAAATTAATATAATGATAAAATAATGACATTATTAAATGATAATACAACTTATAAACAAGAAAAAATTGATCCAACTTTAAAAATTGAAAATAAAATAAATAAATTTATTAATTCATGGTTTAACAAAAAAAATTTATTGACCTTAAAACAAAAAATTATCTTACCTGTTCAAATGAAAAGCCCCATTTTTATATGGTCTACCTAAATTACATAAAGAGAATAATCCTCTTAGACCAATTATTAGTAACATTTCAGGCCCAATCAATTTATCAAAATTTTTGTCAAATACTATTTCAAATATTTTAGGAAAAAATGAAAATTACATTAAAGACTCCTGGCAATTTTGTGAATTTATTAAAAAAACAAATTGTTCCTCAAGATCATGTTATTATTTCACTGCATGTTAAATCTTTTTATACAAATATTCCCATTGAATTAGCTATAAAACATATTAAAAAAAAACTCAAATAAAAAAAATGTCTATTAAGGTTCTCTACAAATCATAATCATCAATCATTTCATAATTTTACAAACTGCTAATTTGCATCAAAACAGTAATAGTAGGGGAGCCCACAATGCTAAACGGGGATTTACTCGAGCGTCGTAGGGACCTATTGGATTTTGAAGATTAGATGGTAGAAAGAAAAAAAGGTTATATGATGTATGTATATTCTTTCACCGGTGGGGGGAGTGCCTACAGGCTTTCAAAAATGTAAAAAAAACAGTCACATGGAAATACTCGAAAGCGTCAGATATTGATAGTGTGTTAAAAATGGGCAAAAAAAATTTTTCTCGAGCGCGTCATATATTCAGAGGGGATGTTAAGTGAACTCAAATGAAGCTCCCATTAAAAAGACTGACGATTCGGATGTGACACAAACTCGTGGCAGCCTTTTGAAAATGCAAAAAAATCGCCATTTTGAAATACTCGAGCGCATCAGATTTTCATAGATGGTTCAGCTTGATGCCCTAGTTGTGCTGATCCATAATCTGACGATTATTTGGAGGGACTGAATGTGACAAATATAAATAGCACGAGTAATTGTTTTTTGGCGGTGGACAGTTGTGATGTATAACCTTAATAAAAATAAAACTAATAATAAAAATTTGGTCGTAAATTTGAAATTCTTAAAAATTATTGGTTGGCTAGAAAGCCATTGAATTTAGAAACTTTTTTGTTTCTTTATACGATTGTAGTAAAACGCAATGGTTTTGAGGAATATGGCGAATCACGATATGCATTCGATCACATTTTGCCATTTTTCTCGAAAACATTGCGTTTTACGAAAAAAGTATCAAGAGACAAAAATGTTTCTAAATTTAATGGCTTTCTAGTGGACTAATAATTTTTAAAAACGACCAATTTTTTTTGGCTCCAAAGACAAGGAGGCCCACGAAAAATTGTCTTATGGGCGTTTCCTGTCAAAAAGCGGAGCAGCATCAGATTCCACATATCACAACGATTTTTGTTACTTCGGCTTGTGGAAATCGGCAGATTATATTTTTCCCGTGATCCTTGAATTATTTCCTTCAAAATAAAAAAAAAATTCGACCGCTCTCGAGAATGTCGAGGTGACGTTTTTTTTTGAGCTTCTGACTGCCTTACGTCACACTCAAATCGTCAGATTATTGGAATGCACACTTTTCAGCATGTAATTAACCCATCATACCTTAGTCTGACGCGCTCGAGTATTTCCAACTCGATTTTTTTCTTTACTATTCTGATTGGGTGCCCTACACACTCGGCCTTATATAGAGGACTTAGATATGGTGGAGGTACTCAACAGGGTGCAAGGTATCCCCCATATGTTAATCTGCTGTGCTTGAGTAAATCCCAAAATCCCCTCTTGGGCTCCCCTAATATAAAAGCTATGCACCAAAGTTGGAATATTATTTTTGTTTCCAGTAACATAAATTTTGAAAATGTGATCCACTGGTTTAAACCGAGTTAATTTTTTCACGATGTATGCCTTTTTTATCCATGTATATAAAATTTCATTCACTCACAGTGCACTTATAAAAGATAAAATGCAAGTCTTGCGTATTATACTAAACATATACTTACATGTCTATTGTTTTGTTCCGTTTTGCGTGCTATTGAAGCATTTCTTTAACGAAAATGAGTCATGGTATAGTGTTTGAACCTAAGGTAAAAAAATTGAAAGTTGTGGTATAAACAAATGGTTTATTATTATTTTTTTTTAAAAATAGTTGCGTATTTATTTCAAGATTAGAATATTCAACTTAATTAGAATATTCAACTTAATTTTTCTCCTACTGTGAAACTGGAATTGTGAAGAATCTTAGAAAGTCTGAACAGAACACTGAAAAGGATATGTTTTCTTTTATTTACAATTATAGCGTTATGAAAATTATCAATCAACAAATGAGTACACTTAAAGATATACAATTTTTAAGACTAACTTTCTTGCGGGCTTGAAACATTTTTTATAAACCATTAAGGTACGGGTCCACTGGATACCTTTGTAGCGCAACATTGTATTGCAACACACTCGCAACAGGTATTTCTTGTGTACACAACGTTGAAACGTGGTATGCAACATAAACACCGTGTAGCGCAGATACATATATTGTTGAGATACAACTGTCAGTCGGCACAGGTGTTTATATGTAGCGCAATCTGTTTCGTATGATACAAAACAGGTTTGTTTCTCCGCGAGTCTTGCGTGGATAGTATCTAGGGAATTTAAAAGTGGAGAAGTGGTCAAGAAATGAAACGCTGTCATTAATAGCCGAATATGAGGTTAGACCTGAATTATTGGATGAAAAAAATTCATTAAGTATACTATACGTTTATTAATAATATATTTAATTAAGTACAAGTATTACACACATCAACTGATTACCTTAAACAAAGTCAGTTGAAATTAAACATTAAAATATTACCTTAAAAGTATGTCCTACAAAAAAGGTGTATTGTCATAAAAAATTATGAAAAAAATAATCAAAATTTTGATAATTAAAAAAAAAACTGAAAATCATGCGCAAAAAATTTTTATAACAATCAGGATCTTCATTACGCAATTCTCTCATCAATTTACTATATGCTCCTTGCTCATTCCTTTTCGCTATCCAGTCCCTTACCTATATTTTTCTTTTGGGTTTTTGTTTTGCACGCCTTCGTTTTAAATTATGAAGAACAATAACAGCAGCAGCAATTTTATTTCGTTACATTTCACAAGACAAGCAAACCGACAGAACCACCTAGTTGAAATACAAAGATCGCAACTAGTGGACACACTTGGTGAAACATTGTATCGTGAATGTCTTCATATAATGTTGCATATACATATGTACGAGCCCTAACAACTAAATGTTGGGACAAGTTAATATTTCGGATATAATATAATGCAATGGCTTATCAAAACGACTGAATTATTTTGTTTGTACTTTTAAATACAAACATAACAATATATCCTAGATTATTTGAAAATGTTTCTATGCGTTAAAAACATCCTTTTGGTGCCAACACGAATATGTTGTCCATCACTCCCCAGTGAAACCTGGAGCATGTTTTCCAATTTTGTATTGTATCTGCCCAAGCCAGCCGAATCCTCAAACGTTACGCCATCGTCAACCTGCAGTATTAGTTTTTCAGTTTTTGTCACTTGGACATGCACTTCACAATGTGGATCCCTGTGAGTACTGTTTTTATTACTTCATTCGGATGCAGTATCTGGAACTGCATACCGTTTGAGATGGGATTTCCTCAACTCTTTGAAGCCGCACCTATAAATTGAATATTGTTACTTATTTACTATTGCCGAATATTTATAGAGATACTCACCTATGCAGTTTGATTTTATATTTTTAGAGATATACTTACCTATGTTGAACCCTATACGATAAAATTTAATTAAATTGATTTATGTAAACTCCATATGCAGCTGTCTATCGAGGACGTTTTATATTTCAATAATGGCCTGAACCTATAATAGGTCACCTATGAATTTTAGTTTACATAAGTTAAGCTTTCACCTTTTCAATTTTAAATATCTATAAAATGTTATAATCATTGGGAAATTTATTATAAAAATCTTATATATTAATACTTACCTATAAACATTTCGATAATTATTTTTTTGTAAAAATTTTGTCAATTCTGTTCGACTTGCTAATTTGATTGCGTTTGTTTGGTGAATTTAAAGGTTTCCATAGTTTTAATTAATTAATTGTTTGTTATCATTTCATTAAATTATTATTCGGGTTTTATCGACTTTATACACTTTACTCATTAAATTAATTTAATACCTATTTTGAGTTTGGTTGGTCTGTTCTTGTCTTTTCCCCCTTCTGTCGCTTAGGCGGCTTGCACCCAAGTAGTTCTGGTCGCATAAATAAATAAATATTAAAAAAAGGTAACAATAAAGACAATAAGCAACTCACACCCAGCCCCGACTATAAGAGAAGCCGGGACAGTGCCCAATTTCTTTATCTAATAAAGTTAAGGTGACACATCTTCAGTGTACTTGTTCCTTTATCTAAATTTTTTATTTATATTTCTATGATTATTAAATTATCGAACACTGTCAGTGTCGTTAGACTCTGTGAAATCCATCTAATTATTTAAATTATTACCACCAAGCATTAAAATAAAACATTATTAGAGTTTTATTCCCGTGTCCATAGTTATATCTAGGCTTCTCGGGTGCTCAAAATTCAAACAAATTCCGATCTTTTTTTTTTTCAGGATATTCACATGCATCTGACATGCTCTTTCACAGTTGCGGTTACAGATATAATAAATTCCGATAATATAACGCTGAACTTCATTTTCAACCTTTGTCAAAACGAAAATGTTTTTGAACATTTACTGACATTTTTTAAAGAATAATATTCAGTTGGCGTTTTGGTTGTTCATATGCATTTTTAAGAATTAATTTGTCAATAAAATTAAAATTGTAACAATGTTTTAATTTTGATGCAATAACTTATTGAGTTATGTATGACCAAGTGATGGTAATAGTTAATAATAATAAATGTTTTATTGTAACGCGTGGTGGTAATAGTTTAAATAACTAGTGTACTATAATTCAGTAAACAAAGAAATTTAAACAAAAAATTTAGATAAATTAGGAACGAATACACTGAAGATTAATTTTTCGAGACATAACGTCTGAATCTGGTTCGAACTGAGGCAGTACTATATTGGGGGTCAGGAAGGCTTGCAAAAAATGTAATAAAATTTCCAGGGTCATATTTAAAAAAAATGAAGTTGATGATGGTCCTGGAGAGACGAAACGTTACATATAAAAATTGATTTTGCCATTCGATAGAGGGCAAAATGTGGCAATGAGAAAGTGTTCTACTTTTTTCAGTATCACCACAAACAAGGCTGAAATGAAACAAAAAAGGATTTCCAAAATTCGTTTTTTTTTAAATATTTCGAAAACTAATCATGTTAGCCCTGATTTTTTAGAGGCGTAATGTTGGTCCCTTGATTACACAAATTTACCCCCATTTAAGCTAGTTTGTATCTCTTACTGTTTCCGAGATTCCTGTAGTGAGAAGTGAATTTGTAACATCCTGTATACTAAGAAGTTAGGCGTATAATTTAAATTGTCTGTAATATAATTATTACAAATTTCTTTTAACATATTTATTATTAATTTTTTTATAACCACAGTTTTTGAAATAACTTTTCCAGTGACATTTTCAGTCATTCATAGTAAGTGTAAAAAATTCAACAGAAGATAAAGCATCAAAACGTTGCAAATTTGCCATACTATGTCCTATTATCTATTTTGATTTAAAAAAGTGATACCATTTTCAACAACAGTTGGGAAATGAACGAAATATTCTTGGTTATTTAATAAAACCCTTAAATTGCACTTTTTAGGGTTACAAAATGATATAGTGACCCAGATATATGTTTCATCATGAAACTTTTGTGCCAGTACTGCCAGTCAAAATAATTATTAAAAATTCTGTCTGATCCTGATTTCTTGATGGCCTCTAGGTGCCGTCTTGTTTCACGTTGTAACAGTCATTTTAATTATAGATATAATTTTTACAGAATTTATTAAAAATTATATAGAACATAAAGTTAAGTAAAAAAGGTGGCATTTGTTTTTTGTATAATTCCATCTATAGTGTATTGCTACGTTTATTTTTATACTATCATCTTAAAATTTTATACATTTAATTCCCGCACAAACATCTATGTGTAAATTAAGAAACAAGATTTTATTTTCTGTGGAAACAGTTGCCTAATATTTTTATTTATATTTCAGTTAACTAACTAAAATTAACTATTTCTGTGATTTTGTGAACTAGAAAAATTACATTTCGATATTTTTACCCTATGCCAATCAAGCCTTGCAACTGATTTTAAATGAATTATTTGCTCAGAAATCGTTAATTTTACGAAAAAATTACAAGAGTACTTTTTTGTTTAGAATGAATCAGGCTAACTGAAATGGTAAGATAGTAATAAGAAAGAAAGTTACATAAGAAATAAGTCTTAGGGGTGGCTTTTTCTGCCCCTTACAGCCCTAGGGCCTTCTCGTCAGCAGAAAATGTCTACATAATTTTGGGTATATCACTTTTTTGGTGTTTTAGAAAAAAATTAGAAACTACTTTTTTGGCAGGCTCTTTAAGGGGTGGTATTTTTAAAGGGGATGTTCAAATGAGATTTTGTTATATGAAAGACCCACCTTATTTTTCCACAGGGAATCACCCCCCGAATTTTTTCGTACTTATTTACACTGTATATCTACTTTGTATAACATATTCATTACAATTATTGAATTAAGTAATAGGTAATGTTGACCATTAACAATTTTTTAGGGTTGCACAGAATTCTAAATGTGTGGTGATTGCAAAAAAATTTACATTTGCAAATTTCACTTAACTTAAAAACATTTAGTTCACAGTACATGCCCCCTTTGGAAAGTTGATTACCACATACTTTATAACTCCTGAGGAGCTTCGTTTTGGCGAGTCTACCACATTTTTCCTCTGCGACTTTTCTCAATTCTTCCGCTTTTCCACTCGGAAAAGTCCAAAAACATGGCAATTTCCCGGGGTCTTGAAAAGTCAATACTACATTTTTTATTTTTAGCGTAAGTAACTGGAAATTTTGTTGCAAATGCCGATTTAAATTTGTCCGACAGAAATTCTTCCGACTTTGACGTGTCTACCGGTCGAAACATGCCAAAATAACAGGGTATTGAAAATCAATTACCACATAGGTAATTTTTAGTAATATTAATTGTAAATTAATTCAGTCAAAAAGTATTGTTCGACAAATTTCAGGCCGCGTTTTTTCAGTCCGACAGCTGGAAATCGGAATTTTCACGGGGTATGAAAAATCGATTACCACATATCTAATTTTCATTTTTTCCACTTTTAAATTTACTGTACAAAATAGTGATATAAAAATTTCCGACGATTTAATGTCCGCAAATTATTAAAAAATCAATAAATCAATAATCGTGATGAAATTTAATTTTTTCACTCCAAAAATTTCATATTTATAAATGGTTATTAATTATTATTATGTAAATTATTATTTGTTTCAAATAAATAATTATAATATTGCTTATTTTATGCTTAAAAATTTAAAAGTTATAAACAAATGAAGTTATTTTTGAGGCGATTAATACTATCTTAGTGCATAATGCATTATTTCTAAATAAATTAATATTATACTTGATATAAAAATCCTTTTTTCTCTTTCAAGTTTTCATTCGCGTTTGTTATTTTTCTTTACAAAAATTTTCCTATTTTTCTAAAAGAAAATCCCAAAACTTTTGTGCATAATTTTTTTACACCATACATACTTTTTTGAAATCGTTTAATTCTTTTCTCGATATTTATTTGGCTAAATTGAGCATATAGAGATTTACAATTACAAGAATAAAACGAAAAATATATACAGGGTGTTTCAGAAAGACCTCCCGTAAATAAAGAGGGTGATAGTATGATAAAAAATGAGAATTTTTTGTCTTATGAACTCTATGTCTATCTCCTCTTGTTTTCGAGATACAGAGAGACAAAATAAAATTTTTTAAATAACATTTTTATGAAAATTTCCAAATGGTGCGAAATATTTTTATGAAATTTGGTAGTCCGAGGTTTTTAAGGGTGCCAAATACGCTAGTCTAATTATTTTTTGTATATTTCATAGAAAGCGCTAGTTATGCTACATTCTTATTACAATTTAAGTTATATTTTTTTTAAGGTTAGGTTTTTTACCAGTCGGGCTCCAATTTCTATTGTACAATTTTATTTTCTAAAAATAATGTACTCTTGTTAGAACTTCCTAATGTGGACGATTTTCGAGAAAAAAGGCTTTTAATTAAACTCTTACAATATTACACTATAAAATAAGTGACTTTTCTCAAAGTAAGCTTGAGCTTTGAGAAGAGGAGATAGACATATAGTTCATATGACAAAAAATTCTTATTTTTTGTCGTCCTCACCCCCTGTATTTACGGGAGGTCTTTCTGAAACACCCTGTATTGTATATTTATATGGAATTTTGCTTAATACATGAAAATACCTTATTAGAAATTATAAATACATGTGCACATTTTTTACGAAATTTTTTTCATCTTTTTTTGTCGGACTGACGATTTGCGGATATATTTTTGTCGGACATTACAATTTTTGCTTATAAAAAACACTTTTCTATCGTGTGTTATTTTTGTCCGACATGTGGTAATCGATTTTTCATACCCTGTGAAAATTCCGATTTCCAGCTGTCGGACTGAAAAAACGCGGCTTGAAATTTGTCGGACAACAATACTTTTTGACTGAATTAATTATTTACAATTAATTTTACTAAAAATTACCTATGTGGTAATTGATTTTCAATACCCTGTTATTTTGGCATGTTTCGACCGGTAGACACGTCAATGTCGGAAGAATTTCTGTCGGACAAATTTAAATCGGCATTTGCAACATTTCCAATAACTGAAGCTAAAAATAAAAGATGTAGTCTTGACTTTTTAAGACCCCGGGAAATTGCCATGTTTTTGGACTTTTCCGAGTGGAAAAGTGGAGGAATCGAGAAAAGTCGCAGAGGAAAAATGTGGTAGACTCGTCAAAAGGAAGCTCCTCAGGAGTTATAAAGTATGTGGTTATCAACTTTCCGGGGGGGAAATAATTTTTTGATTCTTGAAATGTGGAAATGCGGTACATCTGAAAGATCGTTAAATTTTGAGTAATTTTTTTAATATAAACTTTTTCCCAATATTACTTTTTTTTCGAGACATGTCGACTTCAATATGTAATGTATGATGTAACAGGAAAATCTATTATTTTGTATAAATCACACTGGGACAAAATATTCTTTCAAAATATTGTTACAATGGCTTTATTCACACCACATACTAACTAACAAACAATAAATTATTAAAAAAAAATTATCAACTACAGAAAAAATAACAGAAAGTATTTAAAATAATAATGGAGATGTAGAATAATAATGGAGATGTAGATGTAGTTATTGAAGTTAAAACATTATAATAAATGTTAAAAATTACATCCTTCAACATACACAATGTTAGTCTTCTCGTTAGTTCGACATTACAGCTAGGCGGGTCCTAAAAAATATAGTGTTTTTTAAATGACCCCATAAGAATAACTTCAATGGGATTAAATCTGGTGAACGAACCGATCACCTTATAACTCTGTTAGTACCTAACCATCTTCCCGGAAACCTCTGATTTAAATATTCTTGGCACAGCATTAGTATTGTAGGGGGGCGCTTCGTCCTGTTGGAACCATAAATAATTTGTTTTTTTTTATAATTTATTGTTTGCACATTCTGTTTCTGTTCAATTACAACCTCGGGCAACGTGGAACTGATACCCCCGGTAGGGTGGTCGGACTTGGGAATCTGGTTGAACAGTGGGCGATACACCATAATGTAGTCCTGAAAAGTCGTTTTTATTAGTAGTATACTCGGTTTTTCTGCATTTTTTGGAAAACCGCGAAAGATATAACGTTATTTCACCACATACCTAATGTAGCACAATTCAGCATAATTGTTTGTTTTATAGTGGGGGGGGGGGTTAATTTCACTCTTAGTTTTCCTTTTTTTTTTTTTTTTTTTTTGGACATAATAGAAACAAAATTAGAACTTTGTTTTAACTTTCTCAACAGGTGAAGGATATAAAAATCTTTTCAACAGCACAAAGTTAGCACACTCCAGCACAACCATTTTTTCACAACCACATATTTCATTTATCTAACATCTCGGTAAATTTTAGGTATTAACTTACACCTCAAGTAAATTAAGCACATCTATTGAGTCCGTCTTTCCTGTTGAAGGTAGCATGTGGGGCGTAAGCCTGGCGGGTCGTCTACCGGTGTCAGCGGCGCCACTACCATGGGAGCGGTGGAGCTTTGCAATAGTGGCAGCCGCTTTCTGAAGCTCCAGACGGATGCGCCGCATCTGCTACCATTGCACAAGGTAAGAATTACTAGTAGTTAGGTGACATCCATAAATTACGTAAGACTATTTTGACGGATTTTTTATCCCTTCCCTTTCTCTTGTCAGGAATCGTAAGATTTTTCGCAACCCCTCTCCCCTTACGTAATTTTTATACAAATCGAAGATTTTGCAGTTTATTAATGTATTTTATTGTGTTTGGTGTAACAATTATATAATTTTTATATAAATCAAAGGCATCGTATTTTATTGTGTTAAGGTGTAATAAAAATATTGCACAAAGATCTAATCGATACATTAGATTAAAAAAATTTTAAAAACATTACGTATGAAATTGTAAGAAAAAATTGAACCCCATCCTCTCCCTCCTAAAAATCTTAATTTATGGATGGCCCCTTATAAACGTCGATTCGTATGAAGAAAGGGGAGATGTATAATTATTCCGCTAACTTGAAGGTTCCCACTGTAATTGCAAAATTTGGGGACAAATTGTCTCTCGGAAAAAAACAGTTTTTGTCACAGAAAAACTGGAAAAAATAGAACGTTAGTTAAAAATATATAAAAATATTTTAATAAGGATTTTTTCAAATGTTTAGGCCTCGAGTTTTATTAATGTTTCCAATTTTTTGTTTAGGAAAAAATACAATTCCGATTTTCTGGCTAAATAGCACGAGTTGTAAGCAATTTTTTTTTTCACCATCATTACCGGAAAATGATATCTACACCTGAAACGGTGTCTATCATTGTCGTGTTGCCGATGTTATTTTATTGACGTAAAAAAAGTTATCCCGCGCAAAAGTGATAACCTGTCAAAGCAAGTAGGTATAGGTTCTTCCGAAGTCAGTTGAATATGCAAAAAAACGACTGGTAATAAAATTTAATGAGTTTCATAGGCGTCCTTAAAAAAATTTTCTGCGAAAGGTAAAAAATAATTTATATATAATGTGTAGAAAATTTCTTTTATATGTTCATTTGGCCAACAACATATTTTAATTATTTATGTCCTCAAACAATTTTATTATATTTGTGGTAAATTTTGTTTTGTCCCGTTTCAAAAGGTCTCCAAAATGCCATGTTGTGATAATATTAGTAAACAAAATATCCCTCTTATTTTTCCCTTTCGCAATTGTAATATGAATGATAGATAGGTGACTATAATAAATTAAAATTGCCTGATTCACATCAAATTCCGCACTGCTGAAATGCACTGTTGGGAAATTTATGAATCACTTGTCACCTGCTGTGATTTATTGCCCAGAACAGTGGCGTAACCAGAAGGCAAAGTTGGGGGGGGCTAAACAAATTTCTTAAAATTTGCAGCAAAACGGTTTCAAAATGAAAATATTAGTTTATTAGTTATAAATGTTGTTTATATTTATAATATATTGTTTTTTTATAGTATACAGGGTGTGCCATTTAACACTCCCTCTGCCAATATCTCCGAAAAGAAGAAATTTATTTTAGTTCCGGATACTGTGAGTCCCTCGAATAACTTCAAATTGTTGTTAGAACTGTTAGTTCAAATCTTTCTGTATAGATAGTGTGGCGTTACTAAACATTTTTTGATCCGTGGTACGTGAAAATGCAGTCCATCTGAAAGATCGTTAAATTTTTAATAATTTTTGTAATATAAAGTTTTTCTCAATATTTACTTGTTTTCGAGACATGTCGACTTTAATATGCAATGAGACAAAATATTCTTTTAAAACATTGTTATAATGACTTTATTCACACCACATACAAACAATAAATTATAAAAAAAACAAATGATCAACTACAGAAAATAATTGTACAATGGTAAATCTTATAATAGTTAAATTGAAAGATGCAAGCTGATAAAACTGTAATTATTGGAAAACTAATATGTCATCTGTTATGCATATTTTATTGACATGATCCACCTATGACTGCATTTTTTAATAACATTTGATAAAATACGGTTTGTCTCTGCCTCTTATAAGATTTGCCATTATACATTTTTTTTTCTGTAGTTGATCATTCCTTTTTTTTTTGATAATTTATTGTTTGTTAGTCAGTATGCGGTGTGAATAAAGCCATTATAACAATATTTTAAAATAATAGATTTTCCTGTTATTATACATCATACATTGCACATTGAAGTCGGCATATTTCGAAAACAAGTAAATATAGGGAAAAACTTTATAGAACAAAAATTACTCAAAATTTAACGATCTTTCAGATGGACAGCATTTCCACGTTTCAGGGATAATTTTTTTTTTTAATATTGCCACGCCATCTATACAGAAAGATTTGAACTAACAGTTCTAATTGCAATTTGAAGCTATTCGAGGGATCTAATAACCCCAGTTTCGGAACTAAAATAAATTTCTTAATTTCGGAAATATTGGCAGCGGGAGTGTTAAATGGCACACCCTGTATAAATGGTTTTATATTTGGTAACTTAAAATAAAAGTGTAGATTTAAAAAAAACTTTGTATCACATAAAAAAAGGAACTAAACATTTTCAGACTCTATCACAAAAAATATCTCAAAAATCACAACAGGAAATAAGCAAAATCAAAATGGATAACCACAAAACATGTACAGCACAGACTACCATGTACAGACTCATAGCTCAACACAAATTATGACAAACCGCGATACATGTATCATGCATTTATCAAGTACGCGATGCGATCGGCATACTCAGTGACGTAGAAAGTCAGGCAACCTGTCCCTTTAGGAATCTTGACTGATGCCGAGGTCCGTCCGTGCGCCATGCGGCCGGCGCCGGCCGGCGCGAGCAGCGCAGCGGCCCAGCGGCTACGGCTATGATAAAAATGGCGATACAGATCTTTATACAGATCTGGTTATGCCACTGGCCCAGAAACCCAATACAACTGTGCTCGTTTTCCATTTCTATCATCTCCACATATTTAGTTCGACCAGACCTGTTTATGGGTATGCCTAATTAAATATGGGAACAAGTTTTTCAAATATTTCAATGCCGAGTTGCTGCTTAGTGACCGAGCCTGGTACATACCTTGAAATTATAGGTTCTTCAATTGACTTCGGAAAAACTATAGTTGGTATTATTACCTCGTGTTCATGCAATATAATAACTTTGTTGATTGTACAGAAACATTCGTTTTAGTTGTGTACTGAATTGTTAATTTTCCTCGTTTTAAAAAGTATAGAAATGTTATGTTTTGCATTTAATAAATTGGCCAAAAAATTGGAGACAATAGAAACTGGTCTTGATTTATAGACAAATTTCGCTGGCTTTTAGTATTTAACAATTCCCCATATATATATATATATATATAT
>NW_019426014.1:15714-28125 GCF_000390285.2 Anoplophora glabripennis | reverse complement strand
CCATATATGTAATACTACTATATTGCGCCATTCGAGTTGTTGTTGAAGCCGGGTTATGAGATGAAATTATATATTTCGTTCTCTTTCATGGACAAACACTCGTTTGCGCATGCCCAAGTATTATGTCCAATCTAATCCAAGAATTTGAATTTGGCGCTAAGGGGAAGAAGGAGAGAAAAATAGACAAAAGAAAAGACTGACTTTTGCGTTTGTGGTTATGTTGTTCGGATTGTAGCTTTGTCGCAGATTCTTTGTTAGCATTTATATCTTTTAATCTTTTGTAGTTTATGTGTGTTTTGTAGTGTTGGCGATTTCAGAATTGTTTTTAGTGCAATTTATAGTTTTAGTTTTATTTATAGATTAGAGACATTTAGTGCAACTGAAAGTGCAGGTATAAGAACATTTTGTAAATTTAAGTAGGTAGGTATAAGAGAATTATATTATATGTATTATAATTCAATCGTATTATTTTAATTTTATAGGTAGCTCAAAATGCCGAAACGAAAAACTCCATCAAGGTTTTGTCTTCTATGTGAAGGAAATGTTCCATGTGAAATCGTATACCATAAGTGTGTATTTTTTAAAATATCTATATTCAAAGCTTTGCTACATCCTGTCATTAGATTAATTCAAAATTTAACTTGTTTCAGGTTTCCTTCTAACCCACAAATAAGAGAGTCATGGATGAATGCATGTCATACATATTTATGTTCCCAACATTTCAAACCCGATGATTATATTGATATAAATGCCAAAAAATTGGGAGGATGTCTTCGACTCAAACCTGGTATAATTCCTTCAGTATTATTGCCCAGTAAACCTGATGACCATAAAAGGGGATGCATACATTTATCTTCAAGCCTACAAGAAGCAACATCTGCGCATTGCACTGTCCCATGTTTTGAAACAACAGTAGACGTTCCATTATTAGCTTGCAGACCTACTACACCAGCAACAACTTACGGTTGGTATTGGTGGTTTATATGGCAGACGAGTTTTTTAACTTCAAGTCACTTATATAATATTAATATATATTAAGTAGGGAATAACTTTAATTATTGAACATACGTACATAATCGTAGTGTATCACTGTCAACATTTACAAATTGGACAATATTACATTTATCCAACAAAATTTAAGACAAGTTTTTCAATGCATCTTATCATTTCAGGTATTCATTTGAGTTTTAAAAATGACATATACTTAAAGAATCAAAGAATTGGTAAAATGTGATATTTACTAAAATTTATTTATTTAGGTGTATCTCATTCATCTCTTGGGTTGGTTAGTCAAGAGATGTCAGTACAATGTAATGTTGCACCGCAAATGGTAACACCACATCGACACATCGGATTTAATAATAACCCGAATGTTGTACAGTTTGAAAGCGCATATAAAAGACTTTTAATTAAACATGAAATTTCATCTTCGGAAGGAGCAAATTGTATGGCAGATGGAATCGAAATATTGCATATTAGCTCAAAAAGGACAATATTAAAAGAGTCTGTTATTGATTTCGATAATATTATAGGGGACGTAGGTGACCACGACTATATTCAAACTGTGTGGGAGCTGAGTCCATATGTTGGCAACGTTGTTAGTTATATAGCAGGATTTATTGTTAGTAAGATATTAAAACGAAATATATGTCAATTTTGTAGAGACCAGTTATTAAAAAATGATGGTGAAACGCCATCTTTAATTAACATTAAAAATAGAGGGCCACTACTTGTTCCGTCTGAAGATGTTATTAATATTTGCAGATTTACAGAAAAAACCATTAGAGAAAATCTTTATAACATTTTTAAGATAAAGAATATAAAGCAGATATTAATTATTAAAACCTATAATAAAGTTACCGACACAATATTTACATCAGATGATATGATTCATCACATATTATCCCAGGATCCTTTCGACAATCACCGTTGTCAATTAATAAAACTTATAATTGAAATTTTTATTAACATTCGATTGTATCACGAAGCTAATATTAAATCCCAGAAAGACCAATATATTAGAAATAAATATAATAAGTTAATTTTATTTAAAAATCAATAATTCTAATGTAATGTAATCTGTAATAATAATNTTATTAACATTCGATTGTATCACGAAGCTAATATTAAATCCCAGAAAGACCAATATATTAGAAATAAATATAATAAGTTAATTTTATTTAAAAATCAATAATTCTAATGTAATGTAATCTGTAATAATAATACTTTAAGAAGAAATAAATATTTTAAAACTTATCCTTTTTCATTATCATTTCTACTGTTTTTAAGATTTGTTAATTGTGATTTATGGTGCGATTCTGTTCATTTGTCATTTTAAAATTTCTGTTTAAATAGTTTGTGATGTTTTATGCTTTAGAGCGTGTGACTTTTAAAATAAAAGGTAAGTTGTTTCAAAATTTAAATGTGTATATAAAGAAATGGAATCCTCCCTAATAATAAAAGGTGGTTAAAATTTAGGTTGCTCTATTTCTGCAAGAAGAAACGCATCTACAATTTTGGCAAATTTGATTCTCTAACACAAGAATTCATTTTTTAATTTTATTTATTATAAATAAAATATGTAACAAAAAGAATATAAAAAGCCTTAAATTTATTGTATTTGGTTTGGGACAAAATTCCCGCGGTATTCTGCGCATGCGTATTTGGCATTTTGTCCGTGAAAGAGATAATAGATATAGTTCTAGTTCACTCTAATTTGGCTTCACAAGTGAAACATGGTAAAGATTACATACACTCCATATAGTAGTATTATATATATGGACTCTACACATATTGTACATAGCACTCCATCTGTGACAGAGGATAGGAATGCAATTAAAGAAAAGATTCAAATTAATTAATGTGGCCTAAACAGTCAGTGAGAAGCACATTTTTAAATTTTCCGGATGATACTCACCATGTAACACACAATTTAATTTTACAAGCAGTTAAAAATAAACTACGCGGTAAAGCACAAAATTTAGTTGCAAGTCGAAATGATTTAACCACATGGATCCAAATTGAACAACTACTTAAATTAACATTTGGAGATAAACGAGACTTACAATATTTAACACACCAACTGACATCAATAAGACCAAACAAAAATGAAAGACCATACGATTTCGGTTTAAGACTACAAGAACTAAGAGCAGTTATTATTTCAAAAATTAATGATAATTTTGCTGATGAACAAATTCGTGATTTACAAATTAACAATTACAACGGTATTGTTAAAACTATGTTTATAACAAATTTGCCAATGGATGTTCAAACCATAGTCAGTATTGAACTTTCGAGTGAGAAATAATTTCCACTGTGTATTCTTTTATTAACTTAACTTTTAATACATATTACAATCTCTTTCAACATAAGTGTCAACTAACATAACCATATATTAAAATATAAAATATATCTTAACTTCTTCTTCTTTTCTTTACCTAACTTACCTAAGACAACTCCTAGACTAACAGACAGGTACAGAAAAAGCTAATATTGTTTATACTTAATACCCTTCCTCAATGTTAGCTTTTTCATCACATAAACACAAACCTAACTTTTCTACAAAGAATTTAAACAAATTTTTACAAAATGGTTTTGTTAATACATCTGCTAGTTGTTCCTTTGTGGGAACGTACTCTATATTAAAAATTCCTTCTACTTTCTGTTTAATAAAGTTATATTTAATGTCCATATGTTTTAATTTCTTTTATTCAAAACTCTTAACTGATTTAATTGTGCTTTGATTGTCTTCATAGATAATTATGGTTTTAGTTTCAATTTGTAATTCCAGCAACAATTTTTTTATCCAACATCCTTCCACAGATGCCTCGCACAACGAAATAAATTCTGCCTCGGTTGTGCTTAATGCAACTGTAGATTGCTTTCTAGATCGCCATAAAACTGTGTTATTGAATACTTTAAATATATATCCCGAAGTAGACTTTCGATCAATACCTCTACCCCAATCCGCATCTGCATATCCGATAAGCGGTAAACTTGTATTATCTTTAATGTATTTTAGCTTAAAGTGTAGAGTGCCTTTGATATATCTCAAAATTCTCTTAAGTGATTTCCATAACTGTTCAGACGGTTTGGTTTGAAACCTACTCAAGTAATAAACTGACATCGCTAGATCAGGTCTCGACCCTACAGTAGCATACATTAAGGAACCTATAAGGGACCTACATTTGCTTTCATAAGATCTATCAATCCTTGTTTCGGTTAATTTAAAATTTACTTCCATGGCGAAATCAATGCTTTTTACAATTTTCCATACCGTAGTTTCTCAATACCGTTTGCAAATATTTAGATTGATCAAGAACTAAATAATCAAAATTTTTATAAATAGATATCCCTAAATAAGATAGGTTTTCGGAACCCATATCCTTCATGCGAAATTTTGATGACAAGTAATTTTTAACAGACTCTATGTCTCGTTGATTAATTCCTAGAATTAGAAGATCATCGACATATAATAGTAAGTATAGATCGTCTTTATAATATAAACAATAGTCATTTTGCGACCGTATAAACCCGTAATGCTTCTGACAGACATTCATATCAGTACTTGAGTGATTTCTTCAATCCATACAGTGATTTATTCAACTTTAAAACACATCCTTGCTTCACTTCAATTCCTTCTGGTGGTTTCGAATATACCTCTTCATCTATCCTTCCATAAAGAAAAGCTCCTTTAACATCCATCTGGTGTATCCTATAATTTATGTGAAGAGCTACCGATAACAATATTCTTAATGTCTGAAGACTTAAAACTGGTGAATAGACATCTTCTAAAACTCCCTTTTGATTAAAGCCTCTTACTACCAATCTTGCTTTACAGTGAATCTTGTCCTTAATAATTTTTTTCGTGAATACCCATCTACTGTCCAATAAATCTACTGCTTTTGATTTTTTAACCATCTCCCATGTTTCGCTTTCTTGTAAAACCTGAATTTCTTCTTTTATTGCTTTCAACCACAGTTTCTTATCATCTCTATTCAGAACATCTTCATAATTTAATGGAACATCATTCTTTAGTTTATCTGCTAACAAAGCATACAATGCCTCATCTTGTTCTTCGAAATCAGTCACATAATCTCCATGCCATATTGGTTTTTGTCTATTCCTCTTTCCCGTCACCATTCTATTTTAGTTGCCTTCCTCTGATTCTTCGTCAATTTTTTCGATATCTTTCATCTCTTCATTATCGCTTTCCTCTATTTGGCTATCGTCTCCTGCTTCAATTTTGTTTTCCTTTCTATTTTCATCAAATGTTAATACTTGTACCTCTTGTTTCTTTTTATTTTTCTCATCAAATATTACATTTCGTGCTGCTACTATTCTTTGTTTTTCTTCATCCCATAGTCTATATCCGCTTGAGCAATAACCCATCACTAGCATTTTCTTCCCTCTTGCATCGAGTTTGTATCGTAACTCTTTTGGAACATGATTACGCTACCAAAAACTCTTAAATGTGATACATTCGGTTTTCGTCCTTCCCATAGTTCACTGGGCGTTTTTTCTTTCAACGCAGTGGGACTTCTATTCGTTACATAAGCTGAAAATAGATAGCTTCTCCCCAAAATTCTTTAGACATATTCGATTCTAATAAAATAGTTCGTGCTTTTTCTAAAAGAGTTCGGTTCATACTCTCCGCGACCCCATTCATTTCCGGATTATATTGTACAGTATATTGCACTCTAATGCCCATTTCGCTACAAAATTGCTTAAACTCATTTGTTACATATTCCCTACCATTATCAGTTCTCAACTTTAGTAGATCTGTATTAAAATGTCTCGTTGCATAACTATAATACTCTTTAAATTTCCCGAATACCTCCGATTTATTCTTAATCAAATAAACTACAACAAAGTGTGTATAATCGTCAATGAATGTCACAAAATAATTGTAACCATCCCATGTTACTGGACTTATAGGTCTGCAAACATCGCTATGGACTAACTCTAAAGGTTTTCCTGCCCTATACCCTTTACGAGACGATTTCTAAATGTTTGTCTTGACAGTAATTTTGGTATAGCTCGTACAACTTATTTATCGATAATAACGGTGATAAATACAGCCGGGAAGCATTCTTATTACGGGAGTAATGCGACATTTCTGCGGAGAAAGATATGACCACGAACAATGTCTCTGCTGAGGTTGCATTAGGTCGAGTGGAGTGGCGACCTCTATTATCTTTTTTGGTGCTGTTTTACCATTTGATATCTGATTTCGAATTAAATCAAATTTTTTTCTACCTATATCCAGCATAGTCAAAACTGCATCCTTGCAGACTTTTCGAGATTCTCCATGTACTTTAAAAAATTATTCATAGGATTTCTTACGAATTGCATGAATGCCTGGTCGCTTAACTTCAGAACGTTTAAATAAACCAAACAAAAACAAATTTTTCTCGTCGTTATTTAATGAATAGTAATCATTAAATAGTAAAATTTTTTCTTCATCTGAAAATTTTGTATTACATTTTAATCGACAATGCTCTTTACATAATATTTTTCCTATGTTTGAAACTTTAGCTGGCTGTTCTTCACCTTTATAATTTTTATATGACCTTCCAGCTTCTTTATTTAATGTCCTTTTATTTATCTCCCAACTTTCAGGTGTTGCACACACTTTCCTAGCTTTTTTCTCTCTTCGATTGGGATCTAAAAGTTTTATTTGTTAATAATTAATTTTTATGTACTTAAAAAAAATAATACTTTCTCCTACTTCAATACTCTCTTGTGCCTCACTAGGAGGGTCCTCTTTAGGAAGGTCTCGCATCACTTGGATTTCTGTAAAAAGTGAAAAATTATTTACTGCTATTTCAGAAATCTATAAATAGTATTTAGACTTAGTGATATTTAGAATATGAAGCACGAAGATCTTAAATCTCAGATATATTAAAATTACCATTTTCAGTATCGTTACCTGTTATTGGTATTATTATAGTTATTATTATTAAATGCACAGTTTTTTTGTTCAATTTCTGCAACTCCGTAGGAGTTGAGAGTTCTTGGTCTGCAAAAAATTGTAAGTGTACCAAAATATTATTTTCATATAAACATTAAAATTACCATTTTCATTGTCCATTATTATTTGTTGCACTGCAATAAGGTCCATGTCTGTATTTAATACATTAAGATTTTGTGGTTCTATTTCTATAACTTGAATAGGGGATTTTTCCACTGTTTCAATTTTATCTAAAAAATAGAGGAAGTAAAACTGCCTAATATTTCATAGAATTAAAAATAGTTACCGTTTTCATTGTCGATTGTTTGCAATGTGAAAAGACCATTAATATTATTTTCTTTATTTTCCGACAAGTGGTGATAAACAGACAGGCCTTCAACGTATTTGCTTCGATTGGCTTCACATACAAAATCTTTGCATCTGGATTCTAGACAAACAAATAAGAACACTGAAAACATATGTTTTTAAATAAATATCAAATACCATACCTAAGTCTAACTGAAATCTTTTTCGTGCAATTGGTGGTTCATCAGCAGATTCAGAATCTATAAACAATAAAAATGTGTCAGACCAAACTACTCTTTGCCATGTTTGGACAGACAATCATGTATTTTTCTGAATAAGAAAAAATATATAGACTCACCAGTTTCAGGAATGTATTCTGACCCAGAGCTCTCAAATTGTTCTTCCTGTTCGTCATCTTGATTTTGTTGGATTGCTAGAGACAATATTCGTTGGGTTCTGCTATTTCGATTCATCTTAATTAACTTAACAAGTTTTCACAAAAATAAGGTTAGGATACCTATTTAGTTCTTACAAAACAGTTTTCACGCATTATAACAACATATTGTGTTGAAAAATAATAATGTATTAAGTTACTACTTCAGCTGATTATTATACACAATTATTATCCACATATATTCGTACGTAAGTATCACGAAAATACCTTCACAAGCTGTAAACAAGACTAATAAATCCATGAACGCGTAACCAAACCAGACAGAGGTGTCGACTGCAAAACAAAGTAAAGCTGAAATGCAAAAAAGTGTTAACTGTGCAGTTGACACTTTTTTGCTTGTGAGCTTATAGTTAACATCTTTATGCATGTTGAAAATGAAGTTATAAGTAAGTAACACCTTTATACATTTCTTTTTTGGAGTAACTAGCGGCACCTTTTGATAAATGATTTCATTAATAGCTAAGTTGGAACTTAACACCTTCCTGCACAGAATACGTCGAATTTGGCGAAAATGCCAGTTAACACCTTCTTACACCAACAGCTTCAATTTATGTTTAGAATATTCAGACATTTTTCAAAATCCAACAGATCAACTACCTTTTACAAATACAATCAAACACGAAATTAAGACTAAAGACGAAAATCCCTGCCATACAAAAACATATCGTTATCCCCACATCTATAAAGAAGAAGTTCAAAATCAACTATCAAAAATGTTAAATGACGGAATAATTCGACCAAGTATTTCCCCATGGAGTTCACCTATTTGGGTTGTACCAAAAAAATTAGACGCTTCAGACAAAATAAAATGGCGTATTGTCGTAGACTACCGATAATTGAATGACAAGACAGTAACTGACAGATATCCTATTCCAAATATCACCGACATACTCGACAAATTAGGCAGAAGTTGTTATTTCCACACTTTAGATCTCGCCTCCGGCTTTCACCAAATTGAAATGGCACCAGAATCAATTCCAAAAACAGCTTTTAATACGGAACACGGTCATTACGAATTTTTAAGAATGCCCTTTGGACTCAAAAATGCTCCAAGTACTTTTCAAAGAATGATTGATAACGTACTTCGTGAACACATTAACAAAATTTGTTTAGTTTATATAAATTATATAAGTTTTTTCGACCTCTTTACAAGAACATATTACAAATTTAAAAAAGATTTTCCAAACTTTAAGAATTGCAAATTTAAAAGTACAATTAGACAAATCCGAATTTCTTAAGAAAAACGTTGAATTTTTAGGACATATTGTTACCCCTGACGGAACAAAACCAAATCCTGACAAAATTAATGCAATCAAAAAATTCCCTATCCCTAAGATACACAAACAAATAAAATCATTTTTAGGCCTACTAGGATACTACAGAAAATTTATTAAAAATTTTGCCAAAATAACAAAGCCACTTACAAATTGTTTGAAAAAAGACCAAAAAATTGAATTAACACCTGACTACATATCATGTTTCGAACATTGCAAATCCCTGTTATTAAATGAACCCATCCTTGCGTACCCTGACTTTGAAAAAGACTTTGAACTCACAACTGACGCATCAAATTACGCGATAGGCGCAGTGCTTTCGCAAGACGGACACCCGATAGCTAATGCATCAAGAACATTAAACCCTGCTGAGATAAATTACGCGACAATAGAAAAAGAATTACTAGCAATAGTAGAGTTGCAAATATTTTAGACCTTACATTTATTATATCTATATTTAAACTTAAACCTCTATGGATCAATATATTAGAGATTTTGAAATAAAAGAGATAGAAACTTATACTTTGCTGGATTGTTCTGAATGTAGATCCATACTTGCAATAAATAAAAATGTAAATAACTTCAAAATTCTGCACAATAATATAAGGAGCATAAATAAGAATTTGGATGAATTAATGGTTTTTTTGTGTAATTTGGATAGTGACATAGATTGTATAGTATTGACCGAAACATGGCAAATTAATTGCATAAATTTATACAATATTGAAGGCTATTGCTTGATATATAATAACGGAAAAATAAACCAAAACGATGATGTTGTAATATATATTAAAGAAAACGTCGACTATTCTTATTCTATTATACCTGTTGATGATTTAAATATGGTTGTTGTAAATCTTAAGCTACACTCTAGAGAGCTTGTAACTATTACTGCCTTGTATCGACCTCCGGCTACGGATATAAACACCTTTATTATGAGTTTGCAAACCATCTGCAAAATAATCAACATGGTCTATCGGATTATAGTATTTTTATTGGAGACATAAACATTGACATTCTTGACAAAAACAATTACAGTACAGATTTATAGAATATCTAAATACTTTAAATGAATTCGGATTTATTTCGGCAATCAATAATTATACAAGAATACAGGGAAACACAACGTCCTGTCTCGACCACATATTTATTAAATCAAAATTAAACAACTATGATCTACTAATGCCTATAGTCATACAAACAAATACTACTGATCATTTTACGACAGTGTTACAAATTGTAATGGAGTCTTCTGAACAAACCAAAAAAAATCCAATTTATGTTGAGAAAATTAATAATGATAAATTACTAAATATAATCCATAAGGTCTCTCTTGGGATTCTATTTATACTGAGACTGATGCAGATTCCGCAATAAATAAATTTATTAATGTTTTATTTAAAGTAATTGAGGATACCACGACAACAATTAGAATAAGAAGAAAACATACAAAACTATCACCTTGGATTACCAATAAATTAGTAAAATCTGTTCATAAAAAGAATACCATGTTTAGGGACCTACAAAATAATTCAAATGATGTTCGTAAAAAAATAGAATATAAAATATTCAGGAACAGATTAACTCTTTTAATAAAAAAGCTAAATATGATTACTATAAAGGTAAAATATAAGATAATCAAAATGACACTAGATGTTTATGGAATGTAATTCAGGAACTGACAGACTGCAAAAAAAATAACAAAACTATAAATTCTATAAACGATTTAAACGGAGACCCAATAACAGAGAGCAAAGCCATAGCAAACCAATTTAATTCAATTTTCGCGAAAATAGGAAGTCAATTAGCAAATAAAATACCTATAAATGCTGAATTCAACCCAGTAAGTTTTTCCACTACAAACTCTATGGTTATGTTTCCCACTGATAGTTTAGAAATAAAGAGATTAATAAAAGAGTTAAAAAATAAAAAAGGTGTAGGATTAGATAATATAAGAGCGGAGGTACTGAAGTTAATATCGGATTTTATAGCTGAACCTTTGACCTTCTTATTTAATAAATGTATAGATGATGGTGTATGGCCTTCTTCATTTAAAGAAACAGTCGTTATACCCATTTTCAAGAATGGAGATAGAAATATAGCTACAAACTATAGACCGATAACATTAATTACTCATATGTCTAAGATATTTGAAAAAATACTAAAAGAAAGACTTATCTCATTTGTCAATAAATATAACCTGCTCTCTGATAAACAGTTTGGTTTCAAACAAAAAACTTCAACACAAGATGCACTTCTAGCTCTCAGTTCGAAATTTTACTCTGCTTTGGATGAAAGTAAACCTGCTTTGTGTGTGTTCCTGGATCTTTCGAAGGCATTTGACACGGTCAGCCACCATCTACTCTTACAGTCGCTAGAGGACTGTGGAATTAGAAATAATTGTTTAAAATTATTTGAAAGTTACATATCAAATAGACATCAGTGCGTAAGAGTGAATGGTGCGTTGAGTAGTCCAATGCTGGTAGACTATGGGGTTCCACAGGGTACTGTTTTGGGTCCCATACTTTTCTCCTTATATATAAATGACTTGTTTTCGATTCCAAGTAAAGGAGAGATCATTGGATATGCAGATGACACTGCCATATTCTATAAATCGGAGTCATGGGATGAGCTGAAAGAAATTGTTGAAACTGATTTGGTATTTATGAAGAACTGGTTTGATTATAAGCTCTTAACGATTAACTTTGAAAAAACGAATTATTTACCTTTTAGTTGCACTAAGGTCAATTTACCTCCTTTTGACTGTATAAGGATGAATACGGAAGCTACGTCATATACCATCTTACCTAAAAATGAAATCAAATATTTGGGAGTATATATAGACATCCACTTAAGATGGGATATACACATTAACTATGTTTTAAAGAAACTTCAGTTCATACTATACAAATTTAAATATTTAAAAAATATTCTCAGTATTCAGCAGCTTATAATTCTTTACCATGCTCTTGTCGAAAGTCATCTAAATTATGGAATACTGGGTTGGGGCGGATTAACAAAAAGTTATTTAACTCCTTTAAATATTATACAAAAAAGATTTTTGAAAGTAATACTTTCCAAAGATACGAAATTTCCGTCGGACGCTCTATATATAGAAGCGAAAGTCTTTGATGTAAGACAATTATACTTTTATAACTTAAATGTTAAATATCATGGAATTAAATCTGTAGACAGTTTACCAACACATAAATATGTCACTAGACAGAAAGATAAATATAATATTCCTTTTAGGGCAAAAACAATTGGGCAGAGATCATTTGCCTTTATGGCTCCAAAGGTATATAATACTGTTCCGAAACTAATTCAAAATATAAGGAATATTCATTCTTTTAAAAGAAACTTGAAAACCTATATGCTATCGAGTCCCAGAAAAATATTTGATGACCTCTTTGATTAAAAAA